>NW_026040046.1:2785000-2936128 GCF_023375975.1 Astyanax mexicanus | reverse complement strand
CCCCATCAAATTGCAGATAAGCAATAAAAACTGTTATTATAAACAAATTCAGTAGAGCAAATTATGGTATATTTTTAATACATCAAATGTGACTGCTTTATACACCAATCAGACATAACATTAAGACTGCTGATCTAAAGAAATTCAAAAACATATGAGAAAACAAAGTCATTGACATCTGTCAGTCTGGAAAAGGTTACAAAATCATTTCTAAAGCTTTGGGACTTTAACAAAGATATTATTCACGAATGGAAAAAACATAAAACACTGGTCAACCTTCCCAGGAGTGACTGGCTCAGCCAACCACTCCTGGTTGTTCCATGTTTTCTCCATTCATGAATAAAAGGCATGGACAACTCATCCAGGAGGTCACAAAAAAACCCAGAACAACATTTAAAGAACTGCAGGTCTCACTTGCCTCATTTAAGGTCAGTGTAAATGATTCAATAATAAGATAGAGACCGTTTGGAAATCGTATCCATGGAAGAATTTCCTAGGCATAAAACACTGCTGACCAAAAAGAACACAAAGACCTGTCTCACATTTGTCAAAAAAAATCTTGATGTTTCCCAGGGGTAAATAACTGAATTTGAGTGTATGTATATCTATTCAGCACAGTTTGGAGTAATGTACCCACTGCCTTCTGTAGTTAAAGAAACTGAAGATATTTTCTAAAGGAAGCTCAAAATAGTAGTGCTGAACAGCTGAGTAATAACAATGAGGGAGTGAAGAAATGAGAAACAGATGAGTGTTTCAGTATCGCTGTGGATTAGAACTTTGCTATCTGGAGAGATAAAGATGAGATAAAAGAGGTCAGGTAGGGGAAAAGGTTGAATGAATGAATAGGAGTAAGGAGGAATGGATTCTAAATGATGAGGAAGCCTCTTGTAGTGATGTGTTGGAGCTATTTAGTGCAGTGGTGGAAAATGCTCGTCAGTCTCCGAGGCTGTTTAAAGGCACATTCCAGGCCTGTACTGAGCGCATATTCAGCCCACTGGCCATAAATCTGGCCTTGCACAAGCAGGAAGTCACAGCCCAGTGGGGGCGAGAGGTTGGCAGGGTCTATCCTGAGCCGGGAGGAGTGTGGTGGGTGTTTTGTAGCCTATAGCTCCACAAGTGTGTGGTTGTTAGTTTTAATGGTTTTAATGCTGCAAAATACAGTGTGTTTATCAGGTGTGTGGAGCTGAAGTCTTTAACATCAAACAAATTTAAATCACACCAACAGGACTAAATCAGGCCCTCTGTGAGTCAGTAAATCATAATTGTCCCATTCTTTTGCAGTCTGTACCTGTTCAAGCTGGGTCTCGCCCCTCAGATTACTGACCTTTATGGCAAGGTCGCTTTCACAGGTGAGTTTGCTGAAAGAGTGAGTCTGTAAGCTTTAGCGACACAGTAGTGAGCTATTGTCCTACCAGACAAAGGAAACTCCAGAACTTTCTGATGTTTGGGAGCTACTACCCCCAGTGTGGAAGCCATTAGCAATTTGTGAGCATTTCCTGTCATTTCAGCCAACCAGCTCTGACTGCCAAGCTCATAGCAACAGGAAGGGGTGTAATAGTCATGCTGTTCCAGGAAAAACACCAGAACACAATCAGGACTGCATTATGAACCTCGATAAATCACGTCACCAGTTGAAAGTCAATGATGGAGACATCATGTGGAGTGCGGGGATCTAACATCCGAATCCCAACCGGCGCTCTCTCAAACTTCCATTTACATGAACAGCTCAATTACTAAATTAACACAAATACACACAGTTTAAAACCTAACCACAAACCTATACAACTCTATAATGCTGCAGATCTGAGGATGGCATCACACCTGAGTCAGTGGCATTCCCATTAAACCCTCAGATAATTACATTTCAAAATAGTTTGGTCTGTCTAAATACTGTCCAACTTTCTATAGGTTATTATTGTTGGAAAATGAGGTACGTAGCTATAAAGTATTTTGCACATCCAGACCTCCATGTAATTATTTCCAAAGATACAGGCTGTACAGTACGGATAGACTGATTTAATGAGACACTAATAGATAAACAAACTGTATAATGATACTGCTTTACTACTGTTAATGTGCGGTGTAGCCATCTTGAATTTTCAACTCAGGGTAGGTGATGCTCTCCTGACTTTCCTGTTAGGAAATCTGACATGTTGGGAAGTTCCAATTAAGATAAAACTAGAACTTCTACGTTTAAATGTAACGCAACAGTATGTTATTAGTTATAGCGAATAGTTACAGCCTTTAGGCCTTGTTTTTTATATTATCTTTGTTTCCTCATTTTTACACTGTACAGTTGGACCTAAGTCTTATAATTGTATATTTATAAAATTATACTTTTTATGTTATATTTTTGTTGAAAATAAGACATTTATAACCACAATTCTGCATTGATCATAACTTGCATATATTGCTTCACAATATATTTGGTCTTTGTTGTTTACATAACACAGACGGTCATCCTGCATCAGTAAAAGGTTTATTTTCTTTAATTATGACTGAAATTTACTGTATTTTGTTCCTTTGGTTGCAAAAATTGAACTACAAGGCAGCGGAAAATCTCTGCTAATGCCACCACTGCAAAATCTAACTGTAACGCTAGAGCATTACTAATCAGCAGGTTATAAATGTAGATAACTGATGGTGATCAGCCCTGTAACAGATCATGAGTGGAAAATGCTCTCCTCCCTCCCTCAGTGCTTTGTGCCCATAAAAATCGTTTACTCAAAATAAAGAAATCGCTCGCTTGAATTAAAGAAATCGTGAGCATGAGCTGCAAATAGTTTACTTAGCAGCAAAGCTTTATGTAAATAAATATTAAGATTTTAAAATGTAATTCAGTCTGTGTAATCCTAATGTTTGACCATTAATATCATTTTTTTGTCATGTTTAATTTGTGTGTTTCTCATTTTTTTCTCACAGAGGAGGAGATTAATAACATGAAGAGTGAGCTGGAGAAGTACAACATTCAGATGCCAGCATTCAGCAAGATTGGTGGGATCCTGGCCAATGAGCTTTCTGTAGATGAAGCAGCTTGTGAGAGCTTTTGACATGTTCTACTTTATAATATGATTGAAGAATGTCCGATATAATAACAAATATGATTGATAATAAACAATAGCAGGGTATTATCCAAGAATTTCACAGCACAGCAAAATAGCGTTTTTTTTTTCTTTTGTTGCACTGATTCAGTGCATGCTGCAGTGATCGCCATCAACGAAGCCATAGACCACGGAGACCCCCAGGGCACTCTAGCAGCCATGAGAAACCCCAATGCTATGCTGCTTCATCTGGACGAGAGCTCCGCCCAAAACTACCAGGACACGCTGTTCCAGGCCAAAGCTGAGAAAGTGGCAAACTCTAGAAAAAGGGTATGATCTGCACAAAACCATCTTATTAGAAACACCTACATTTAGGGCCTTTTGACATTTCCCAAATAAATGAGTCGCTCTAAGAACCAATTCTGGGCTGAATTGGGGCGGGGCTTATTACTGTATTACTTATTACAGTATTCTCACTCCAGTCCTATCACAGTGCTCTTTATTATTACAGTACCCTCGCTCCAGTCCTATCACAGTGCACTTTATTATTACAGTACCCTCGCTCCAGTCCTATCACAGTGCACTTTATTATTACAGTACCCTCGCTCCAGTCCTATCACAGTGCACTTTATTATTACAGTACCCTCGCTCCAGTCCTATCACAGTGCACTTTATTATTACAGTACCCTCGCTCCAGTCCTATCACAGTGCACTTTATTATTACAGTACCCTCGCTCCAGTCCTATCACAGTGCACTTTATTATTACAGTACCCTCGCTCCAGTCCTATCACAGTGCACTTTATTATTACAGTACCCTCGCTCCAGTCCTATCACAGTGCACTTTATTATTACAGTACCCTCGCTCCAGTCCTATCACAGTGCACTTTATTATTACAGTACCCTCGCTCCAGTCCTATCACAGTACTCTTTATTATTACAGTACCCTCGCTCCAGTCCTATCACAGTGCACTTTATTATTACAGTATTCTCACTCCAGTCCTATCACAGTGCACTTTATTATTACAGTACCCTCGCTCCAGTCCTATCACAGTGCACTTTATTATTACAGTACCCTCGCTCCAGTCCTATCACAGTGCACTTTATTATTACAGTATTCTCACTCCAGTCCTATCACAGTGCACTTTATTATTACAGTATTCTCACTCCAGTCCTATCACAGTGCACTTTATTATTACAGTACCCTCGCTCCAGTCCTATCACAGTGCACTTTATTATTACAGTACCCTCGCTCCAGTCCTATCACAGTGCACTTTATTATTACAGTACCCTCGCTCCAGTCCTATCACAGTGCACTTTATTATTACAGTACCCTCGCTCCAGTCCTATCACAGTGCACTTTATTATTACAGTACCCTCGCTCCAGTCCTATCACAGTGCACTTTATTATTACAGTACCCTCGCTCCAGTCCTATCACAGTGCACTTTATTATTACAGTACCCTCGCTCCAGTCCTATCACAGTGCACTTTATTATTACAGTACCCTCGCTCCAGTCCTATCACAGTACTCTTTATTATTACAGTACCCTCGCTCCAGTCCTATCACAGTGCACTTTATTATTACAGTATTCTCACTCCAGTCCTATCACAGTGCACTTTATTATTACAGTACCCTCGCTCCAGTCCTATCACAGTGCACTTTATTATTACAGTACCCTCGCTCCAGTCCTATCACAGTGCACTTTATTATTACAGTACCCTCGCTCCAGTCCTATCACAGTGCTCTTTATTATTACAGTACCCTCGCTCCAGTCCTATCACAGTGCACTTTATTATTACAGTACCCTCGCTCCAGTCCTATCACAGTGCACTTTATTATTACAGTACCCTCGCTCCAGTCCTATCACAGTGCACTTTATTATTACAGTACCCTCGCTCCAGTCCTATCACAGTGCACTTTATTATTACAGTACCCTCGCTCCAGTCCTATCACAGTGCACTTTATTATTACAGTACCCTCGCTCCAGTCCTATCACAGTGCACTTTATTATTACAGTATTCTCACTCCAGTCCTATCACAGTGCACTTTATTATTACAGTACCCTCGCTCCAGTCCTATCACAGTGCACTTTATTATTACAGTACCCTCGCTCCAGTCCTATCACAGTGCACTTTATTATTACAGTACCCTCACTCCAGTCCTATCACAGTGCACTTTATTATTACAGTACCCTCGCTCCAGTCCTATCACAGTGCACTTTATTATTACAGTACCCTCGCTCCAGTCCTATCACAGTGCACTTTATTATTACAGTACCCTCGCTCCAGTCCTATCACAGTGCACTTTATTATTACAGTACCCTCGCTCCAGTTCTATCACAGTGCACTTTATTATTACAGTACCCTCGCTCCAGTCCTATCACAGTGCACTTTATTATTACAGTACCCTCGCTCCAGTTCTATCACAGTGCACTTTATTATTACAGTACCCTCGCTCCAGTCCTATCACAGTGCACTTTATTATTACAGTACCCTCGCTCCAGTCCTATCACAGTGCACTTTATTATTACAGTACCCTCGCTCCAGTCCTATCACAGTGCACTTTATTATTACAGTACCCTCGCTCCAGTCCTATCACAGTGCACTTTATTATTACAGTACCCTCGCTCCAGTTCTATCACAGTGCCACATGGCCATGCTGGCAGTGTGTGTGGTGCTGCTGTGAGTATATGAGGCGCAGTGGTGCTGCTGTCCTTTTTACACATTACCTGTTCTGTCAGCTACAGCTCTGTGGTCAAAAATCTGACCAATGTTAGAGAGTTAGAAGATGGCTGAAGCTGCCAGGGCCAGAGGTAGATGTAGATAAGGTAAACTACACTCTCATATTGTGTGATAGATTGTTCATTATATCACATCTTCTGTTATTGTAGTGTAACTAGAGCTGCACCAATATTAACATTTACCAATTAACTGAAACAATGGAAAAAAAGCGAAATGCTACCATGTACCGTATTTGGGATTTCACAGGTTTTCATTACATTTCCTTTTTTTTTACCACTGAATAAATGACAGCATATTCTCTCTTGCTGTTAAAAGAAACAACAATTACAAATTCAGTAAAGAATAAAATATAGATTACTTTTTTTTATATCCCAGCAGACAAAGCACAATGCAGTTCACTTAGTAGTGTTAAATACACCCCTGCTGGAAAACAAAGGAGAAAACACTATAGTAGCAATATCTGAGGCATTATGCACCAAAAGCAACTTTTTTTTGCCATTTTTGACAGAAATTTGTTGGTTGCCAAATGTATAAATGTAATGTTGTGAAAACTATTCTCTGTGCTGTAGATCGGGGAGAACGCAGATGCAGAGAGGGATGTCTATGAGGAACTGCTCACTCAGGCTGAAATTCAGGGAAATGTCAACAAAGTCAATGGTAGGTTTACTGTAGATCTCCTTTTAAGAGATGTTTGTGTAATTCCTTATTGTTGCGTCCTGAGAACTCTCCCTCATGTGTTCTAGTGACCAGTGCCCTGAGTTCCATGGAACAGGCTCTGCTCAGTGGCGATGAGGACAGACTGTTTGAGGCTCTCTTATCCCCAGCTCTGGGTCTGCAGTCCTTGAAGTCCAAAAACAAGGGCTGGTATCTTAAACAGCTGCTGGCAGATCGTGAGGCTAAGGAGCAGGTAACAGAGATATTGCTGTGCACATGTTGGCCTACAGTATGGTGCAGAGGTTTTTTGGCACTTAAATTCCTTTCTCATGAGTAAGGGTTTTTATTAGCTCACCCGATTTAACATCATTAAGCACTGATTTTCCAAACCAGATGTTGATATGATGACTATAAATAACACAAGAACTATATCAAATCATGTATTTAAATAGCACTTTTTACAACTGATTGTTGTTGTTGTTGCAAAGCAGCTTTATGTGAAGCTAGTGCTTAAAGTAGAGCTAGTGCTGGGCACTATACTGGTTCATTCGGTATACTGCGGGGTGATCTCGAACCGGTATGTGTTTCTCTCATACCGTTAGACGGCTGCTTCTGTTTCCACTGTATGAGTGTTTTTATCCCTGTAAAATAGAGCATTAATTACAACCCTTTTAGATATATATTTTTATACAGTACATTCAAAAAGTTTGGACTCACCTTCTCCCCTGGGTTTTCTTTATTTTCATGACTATTTACATTGTAGATTCTCACTGAAGCATCAAAACTAAGAATGAACACATGTGGAGTTTTACGTACTTAACTAAAAAAGGTGAAATAACTGAAAACATGTTTTATATTCTAGTTTCTTCAAAATATCCACCCTTTACTCTGATTACTGCTTTACACACTCTTGGCATCATTCTCTCAATGAGCTTCAAGAGGTGGCCACCTGAAATGGTTTTCAGGTGTGCCTTATCAGGGTTAATTAATGGAATTTCTTGCTTTATAAATGGGGTTGGGATAAGTTGTGTTGTGCAGAAGTCAGGTTACTACACAGCCGACAGCCCTATTGGACAACTGTTAAAATTTATATCATGGCAAGAACCAATCAGATAACTAAAGGAAAATGAGTGGTCATCATTACTTTAAGAAATGAAGGTCAGTCAGTCTGCTACAACGAAACTGGCGCACATGAGGACCGACCCAGGAAAGGAAGACCAAGTCACCTCTGCTTCTCAGGACAAGTTCATCTGAGTCACCAGCCTCAGAAATCACAAGTTAACAGCAGCTCAGATCAGAGAGCAGTTGAAAACCACACAGAGTTCTAGCAGCAGACCCATTTCTAGAACAACTGTTTAGAGGAGACGCGCAAATCAGGCTTTCATGATCAAATAGCTGCTAATAAACCACTGCTAAGGAGAGACAACCAGCAGAAGCAAGAAACACAAGAAATGGACATTAGACCAGAGGAAATCTGTGCTTTGGTCTGATGAGTTTGAGAATTTGAGATCTTTGTGTCTTTAAGAGAAGCAGAAAACGTAAACGGATGGATTCCACATGCCTGCTTCCCACTGTGCAGCATGGAGGAGGAGGAGCTGTGATGGTGTGGGGTGTTTTTCTGTTGGGGATTTATTCAAAATTGAAGACACACTGAACCAGCATGGTTACCACAGCATCCTGCAGCATTATTCCATCCCATCTGGTTTGCGTTTAGTTGGACGATCCTTTATTTTTCAACAGGACAACGACAACAAACAAAAAAACCCAGCCTGTGGAAGAGCTATTTGACCAAGAAGAAGAGTGATGGAGCGCTGCGGCAGATGAGCTGTCCTTCACAATCACCAGACCTGAACCCAATCCAGATGGTTTGGGGTGAGCTGGATCGCAGAATGAAGGCAAAGGAGCACCAAGTGCTAATAAAACACCTCTGGGAACTCCTTCCTTCAAGACTGTTGGAAAACCGTTTCAGGCGGCCACCTCTTGAAGCTCATCGAGAAAATGATGCCAAGAGTGTGTAAAGCAGTAATCAGAGTAAAGGGGGGCTGTTTTGAAGAAACTAGAATTTAAAACATGTTTTCAGTTATTTCACCTTTTTTAGTTAAGTACGTAAAACTCCACATGTGTTCATTCTTAGTTTTGATGCTTCAGTGAGAATCTACAATGTAAATAGTCATGAAAATAAAGAAAACCCAGGGGAGGAATACAGATGTACTGCTGCTTTTACAACACAAATAGATCCTTTTAGAAAGGGCACAAATACAAACACAGATTATGTCAAAATAAACATCACTAATACTATCAAACTATCAATTTCTCCAATAATGTAACTAATTCTAACCAAAAAACATGTCACAATTAGTCACTAACATACAAACAAAGCAGTAACACAACATACTTTAAAATCTAAAACCACTGTCTTGTATTTGATCAGAAAAATAATTAAATCTATGATCCATTCCACCACTGGTTAACTTTCTATTAATTTAAATAATGTGTATTTCTGTAATTATTTGAGATTTGTGTATCTGTTCTTCTCTTAGAACACTCCAGGAGAGGCGCTGACCAGAGAAGAGCTGCAGGCTGGGGTAGATGTGGCCAATGGGATTGCAGACAGTTATCTGAAAAGTATAAACTCTCCTCTGTTTCCCCACACACACCAGCTTTTTCATTTATAAATCTTAACTGTATTAATTTAGCTTTTCTCCCTCTCAGTGCTGCAGGCTGTTGACAGGATAAATGCAGCCATTAGGAAGGGCGTGGCTGAGGACACGGTGAATGAGTTGATGAACCCGGAGGCTCAGTTACCCCCAGTCTACCCCAGTGCTGCAGATCTTTACCAGAGAGAGCTCTTCAGCCTGCAGCAGCAAAGCCCCGAGGTTAGAAAGAACTGAGCAAAGGTTTATTAACACAATGAACGGGGGTCATGCTAAGATTGGGAGGTATGACAGTAATATATATTATACACTGCTCAAAAAAATAAAGGGAACACTCAAATAACACAATAAAACTCCAAGTAAATCAAACTTCTGTGAAATTAAACTGTCCACTTAGGAAGCAACACTGATTGACAATCAATTTCACCTGCTGTTGTGCAAATGGAATAGACAACAGGTGGAAATTATTGGCAATTAGCAAGACACACTCAATAAAGGAGTGGTTCTGCAGGTGGGGACCACAGACCACTTCTCAGAACCTATGCTGTCTGGCTGATGTTTTGGTCAGTTTTGAATGTTGGTGGTGCTTTCACACTCGTGGTAGCATGAGACGGACTCTACAACCCACACAAGTGGCTCAGGTAGTGCAGCTCATCCAGGATGGCACATCAATGCGAGCTGTGGCAAGAAGGTTTGCTGTGTCTGTCAGCGTAGTGTCCAGAGGCTGGAGGCGCTACCAGGAGACAGGCCAGTACACCAGGAGACTTGGAGGAGGCCATAGGAGGGCAACAACCCAGCAGCAGGACCGCTACCTCCGCCTTTGTGCAAGAAGGAACAGGAGGAGCACTGCCAGAGCCCTGCAAAATGACCTCCAGCAGGCCACAAATGTGCATGTGTCTGCACAAACGGTTAGAAACCGACTCCATGAGGATGGTATGAGGGCCCGACGTCCACAGATGGGGGTTGTGCTCACAGCCCAACACCGTGCAGGACGCTTGGCATGTGCCAGAGAACACCAGGATTGGCAAATTCGCCACTGGCGCCTTGTGCTCTTCACAGATGAAAGCAGGTTCACACTGAGCACATGACAGACGTGACAGAGTCTGGAGACGCCGTGGAGAGCGGTCTGCTGCCTGCAACATCCTTCAGCATGACCGGTTTGGCAGTGGGTCAGTAATGGTGTGGGGTGGCATTTCTTTGGAGGGCCGCACAGCCCTCCATGTGCTCACCAGAGGTAGCCTGACTGCCATTAGGTACCGAGATGAGATCCTCAGACCCCTTGTGAGACCATATGCTGGTGCGGTTGGCCCTGGGTTCCTCCTAATGCAGGACAATGCTAGACCTCATGTGGCTGGAGTGTGTCAGCAGTTCCTGCAAGATGAAGGCATTGAAGCTATGGACTGGCCCGCCCGTTCCCCAGACCTGAATCCGATTGAGCACATCTGGGACATCATGTCTCGCTCCATCCACCAACGTCACGTTGCACCACAGACTGTCCAGGAGTTGGCGGATGCTTTAGCCCAGGTCTGGGAGGAGATCCCTCAGGAGACCATCCGCCACCTCATCAGGAGCATGCCCAGGCGTTGTAGGGAGGTCATACAGGCACGTGGAGGCCACACACAATACTGAGCCTCATTTTGACTTGTTTTAAGGACATTACATTAAAGTTGGATCAGCCTGTAGTGTGTTTTTTCACTTTAATTTTGTGTGTGGCTCCAAATCCAGGCCTCCATTGGTTAATAAATTTGATTTCCATTGATGATTTTTGTGTGATTTTGTTGTCAGCACATTCAACTTTGTACAGAACAAAGTATTCAATGAGAATATTTCATTCATTCAGATCTAGGATGTGTTATTTGAGTGTTCCCTTTATTTTTTTGAGCAGTGTATATTAAATTGTTTTAACAGTAACATTAAAGGAGGAAACTGCTCTGTGGCCAATACAGATAAAAATAGCTTATTCATTCATGGGTATTTAAAATGTCTCTCTTGTTAGCTAATGTAATTGTTCTGTACTTGGGTCAGTTAGTCAGAAACCGCTGTATAGAGCTGTCTGATACTCTGTGCATGTGTATTAGAGGTTAGCTTATAATTTCTATATTCTTTCTGTTTAGTCGCTCTGTCATTTCAGTGTAAATGTTAATACGTTTTATACCTGTAACTACATATATGCTGTAATGCTGCATTCTGTAGCTCGGGGGTCAGAGCTAGGAATCATGTCACACCTGAGTTGACGCCGTTTAAGTTTAACAAATAAAGTACATTTTAAACTTCAAAACATTTGCAAACGGCAGTTAGCTAAGGGCATTCCTTTATGCATTATACAGCATTGCATCCAATCAGCATGGAATTATGTCCATTGTGTAGGACTGATATATTGTGGCACTAATAGATAGAAGTAATAATAAACTGCATAATAATACTGCTTTACTACTGGTGATGGTTATTGGGGCTCTTCTGACTTTCCCAGTAGGAAATTTGACCTGTAGGAGCTTTCCAGTTACCATTACCTACTTGGAACTTAAAGTAGAGCCTGAAGGATTTGATTTGTATGATGAAGAAAATATTAAAAATAAAGATTCATTACACAATATTTTATCACTACAAATAGAACTATTGAGACCACTTATATGACTGTAACTTTATTTTGTCAGTCTTTCTGTCAAACTCTGAATTCAGGCTGTCACAGATGTAAAACAAGTTAGGCTTTATACTGAGAGTTCAGCAGAAGATTAGTCAACCACAGTTCAGGTCAAAACCAGAAGATCCACAAACATACTGAAGGGAGATCCAAAGATGTAAGTAAACAGGCAGAAGTTCGAGTAGCCTGGGGCAGAATAACGCACAGGCTACCCTAGGCTGCAGTCTTGGGGCCCATGCAATGATGAAGGCCACATTTTATTACTTTTTTTAATTCCTTTTCACCCAACCACCCCACCCGGCCCCCACCCGGCCCCGTCTCTGCATTCATCCATCAGTCAGAAACCTTATTAATGATGAGAATGCCCCACGCCACTCCACTTTTGTCTCGTTAGGCAACAGAATATGTCCTAGGGATCATGATCATGTACAGTGGCTTGCAAAAGTATTCATACCCCCTGAACTTTTCCAAATTTTGACACATTTCAAACACAAACATATTTGTATCTCATTGGAATTTAATGTGAAAGACCAATACTAAATGATATACAATTGTGAAGTGATTCAAAACATTTTTACAAATAAAAACCTGAAAAGTGGTGTGCGCAAAAGTATTCAGCCCCCATGAGTCAAAACTTTGTGGAACCACCTTTTGCTGCAATTACAGCTGCAAGTCTTTTCAAGGATTCAAGGAGATTTTATTGTCATTCGCATCACATGTGGTACATGAGGTACAACGAAATTGTGATCTCACGATCCAGTTTACACCAAGAGCTGTTGTAAAAATAGATAACATAGATAAAATAGATAATAAAATAAAATTAAGAACACAATAAAATAGAATATAACAAAATGAAGATAAATACACCAAAAAAACAAATAGGGAGAGTAGGCAGGTGGCAACAACAACAAGTCCAGAGTGCAAGTGTGCTATAGCAGCATGATAATGTAAATTAAGTACAGTACAAGATAAAGTGTGTCAGTGTGGTTTAAGGTGACAATTCCAATGAAATTTGTTTGTGGTTGTAATGTGACAAAATATGGAAAAGTTCATGGGGTATGAATACTTTTGAAAGCCACTGTAAATGTGAGATGGGCTGTTGTGTTCTTTTTGGTCAGCAGTGTTTTCTTGCCTTGGAACTCTCCCATAGATATCATTTCCATCCAGTCTCTTTCTTATTGAATCATTAACACTGACCTTAACTGAGGAAAGTGAAACCTGCAGTTCTTTAAATGTTGTCCTGGGTTCTATTAAAATGAATGCTTTTTTTATTTAGTCATATTTGTATTTTGGTCTGATCGTGTGTTGTGTGTGCATGGACAGGGCTCTCTTACACACCCAGAGCTGCTGGTTGCGGTGGAGATGCTGTCATCGGTGGTCCTGATAAATGAGGCTCTGGATGTGGGCGACCGAGCGGCTGTTTGGAAGCAGCTCAGCAGCTCCGTCACCGGCCTCAGCAACGTAGAGGACGAATATGCTCAGAGGTAAGAGTCAGATTCACAAATCACTTCTTCA
Source organism: Astyanax mexicanus (assembly GCF_023375975.1). NCBI lineage: Eukaryota > Metazoa > Chordata > Actinopteri > Characiformes > Acestrorhamphidae > Astyanax > Astyanax mexicanus. The sequence goes on along the minus strand of NW_026040046.1, from coordinate 2,922,882 downwards.
TATCAACAGAGAATGTGTAAGATATTCAGGACTGCAGTCCTGCATTCAACGCTGTTTAGCATGACTGCCTTTGTTATTTTGTCAAAATCTCATCTCTGCCAGAGTGCTTTGATCAGAGAGGACAAGACATAGACATATTTCCCACTGATTATAGACACCCCTTTTAATAATGCATTCAGCTACTTTTAATATGTGTTGATGTATTGTTGTCAGTTTTAGTTTGATTCTGGAAGAGAGGTAGAATTTGGCAAATCACCTGGAAAAAGCAGCTTGCCAAACTTGCATCATTCTACAAGCCAATGAGTGTTAATCAGACTCAGGATGTAGTAAAGTTGTTTAATGCATTCAGTCACTAAACTGCAGGAACAGAATTGTACCATGTTCTGCTGTGGATGTGTTTAAGTTGTATTACTCCTGTATGAGGTGTTTTTACTCAAAGCTTTCAATTTATTTTTAATGTTAGACTGGGAAAGTGAATGTAGTGTGCCAAATTTGAGCTCCTCTTCTTTGCGCAATTAAGCATTAGAAACGGAAGTCACAAGTGCTGCTTCCTGTAACATCACAAATTACCATAACTAATAAGTCTGGAGTTTCTCTCCACTAACCACACCACCACCACCACCACCAAATTCTGCTGAAATCAGCTTAACATGTCTGCTGAAGTTTCTCTTGAGGAGGAGCATCATTGTTTGAGGTTTATGGTAGCGTCCAGTTACTAAGCTGTCATGAGTTAATTATGCCAGACAAAATAGAGATGGAGAGTTTAAGATCTGTGGAAAAAAAACTCTTCATGTCTAGTTCTAGTTCTTCTACCAAAATGGTTGCTTACATTGCTTCTTAATATAGAATTGATATATTGGTATATAATGGATATATACATTGCATTCAGAGTCTTCACACCCAACATCTTAAAAATATATCACCTAAAGTCTAATGTACAGGCTGTATGAAGGTGTTGGAATTGATTGGGAACCACAGTGAGCTAAGCTTTAAAGTTTCCTCGCTGCTACTGTCACACCTTAGCCCATGTCTGTCTTGTTTCTCCCTCATTTGGTCTCTTGTGCTCCTGCCCCTCTGTTTACCTGTCATGTTTCCCAGCCATGTGCTACTGCTGTGTTTTGGTCCTGTCTCCGCCCTAGCCCCACCCTGTCATCAGTTATTTGTAACCCCGCCTCCTGTTAATTGATCCTCAGGTGTTTCCAGTTTCCTGTTTCCTCCTCTATATAAGCCCCTTTGTTTCAAGCCTTCTTTGTCTAGTCTTTTGTTGGTTCGTTTGCGGTTCGTAGTCTTGTCAGGTCTGTTTCTAGTCTCTTGCTGTTTGTTAGATTCCTGTTTTCTAGTTTAAGTCTTCTGTAGTTTTGTATTCAGTGTAACTTTGGTTTATTTTGTTTGTTTGTTAGTTTGTTTTAGTTTGTTAATTTAATAAAATTATAAATATATTTCTGCACTTACGTCCATCCCTCCTCACTTGTGTAACAGCTACTCTGGAGCTGTGTTATTTTTGTCACTAAAAACTATGATTAAAATATTGACAACCTATTTTTCATAAAAAATATACCAAAAAAAAGACAAGAACTAAATATTAAAAATTATTAACTAAAAATTAATACTTGAAAACGCACTATAAGGCACACTTAAAATTAGGGGTGGGAATCGTTTACTATCTCACGATTCGATTCGATTCCGATTTTGGGGGCCACGATTCGATTCAAAATCGATTTTTGATTCAAAACGATTTGAATTATAAAAATTTCTGCTTCTGGCTTATGAATCTTATTGAAAAAAAACCCTCCATAATATACACTGGTCCTGGAGCAGGTAATGTGTTACAAAAACAATAAAATGTGCAGGAATGTGGGTCCTCAGTGACAGAGGAATCACTGGGATATCACAATGACGTTAATGAACAATAAATACATAAATAAATAACACTGCTTTATTACCAGGCTACTAGCGGTGGTGTGTAGGTGACGCTGCTGGGCTGATGTGATGATAGCAGTGGAGCGCTAAAGTTCAGGAGCAGCTGCTGATTAACTAGTTAATTTAAGGTCGTTGTATTTCTTCAGAAAGGGGGCAGGAGGTGGAGAAATTAATTCACATGGTCCATTCCTTAATTCCTCTGTGATGAGGAGCTGAAATTAGCTCTGATTAGCTTATTGTATTTTTCCGTTCCGCCTTAAATGCTGCAGCCCGCTGCCACCTGTAGCGTTATTTAAGGTGGAACTGGAAAGTTAGCTAGTTAGCTAGCTAACAGTTACTGAAACTAACTACTAGCGATCTTTTTTATGCTTGTTATGAAGCATTCTGCCATAAAACATTGAAACTACACGTTAATCTAAGGTAATATAGTGCTTGTTCTGCCATCTTACCAGTGATTCTCAAACACCTACGCTCTGTGTGTGTCTGGAAGATCTCCGTTTGAAAGGACAAGCGCTATCCCCAGGGTTGCCAGGTCCAACAAAAATACCCAGCCCAAAATCAGTCTAAAACCCGCCCCTCAGAATCGATTTTGGGACATTTTAAATCGATTCTGAATCGTAGTAAATGAGAATCAAGATTCTTATGTGAATCGATTTTTTGGCACACCTCTACTTAAAATCCTTTAATTTTACCAAAAAACATTGCTCCTTATGTATGAATTCTATCAGTCAGGTATTAAGGAGCAGTAAAGCCACTCTGCTGAAGTACAGCTTTATACAGGAGCTTCAGTTTAGTTCTCCAGCACAAAGACTGGAGCAGCGTTAACATTAGCTTTACTTAACTTAGTTACCCCCTTCCCACCACATCCCAGCAAAAAGACCTGCTGAATTAGAAGGAAAAAATGGTGACACCCTTGTTCCTTACTAGTGTCGCATAATAAGGCTTTGTGCTCTTTAAGTAGAACACAAAATAGATGTCGCTTTAAGTTGCTTTAAAACATGCAACGTAACAAAACTTTAAAAATTATTGTTTTAATACAAGTAGGAATAAATAATGTAAAAATAATAAGACATCTAGACTAGCATTTTTTAATAAATTAATTAATAGATTAATGTGACTGAAGCTATTAAACATTTTAGTAAAAAGTTTTACGTTTCAAACTCATCTGTTAAAATTAACACTGCACTGTAGCTAAAAACACTCAGTATTCTCACCAATACGGTCCGGATAACTTAAACTTTCCCAAAAAAAAAATCTTAACACAAACCTGATTCTGAGATGGCTGAGCTTCACACTGAGCACTCTCTCTCTATGTTAAGATTTTTTGAAGGCATTTGGGAAACTGATTGGTGGAGTGCTGCATTGATGACCTCCTGGAAGATTTTCCCCTCTGCACCTTTATTAATGTGAATTTCACGTGCAGGTATATGGACGAGCTCATGCACCTCAAGGCTGCGGCGAGAGAGGAGGGCAGTGCGTACCTCACCTGGAACGACATACAGGCCTGTGTGGACCAGGTGAACGGTGCTGTCCAGGAGGAGCATGAGAGTAAGTCCCAAACACCCTGTAGCTGAGTTTACAGTACAGAGCTGTAGTGATAGAATTAAAGGACCACGAAACCACCACTAATAGCTCAAATTTATTCCTTTAAAGTAAAACAGTCCTGCTTAGAATTTGAATAAACATTTCCTAACTTTTAAAAAACGCTTTTATTGTGGTAATTTCCACCTTTGCAGCTCCTCTCAGGTTCAACTGTGCTATAGACGTAGATGATGTGTCCAAGTACTTTGATCTGCATATTGTGATGTGTCTGTGTACCAGACAATCAATAACCCCGCCCGCCTGCTGATGTCCAACCATCTGGGCAGCTCTAACCTTCTGCCCTGCCTCTAAACCCATACATCACCCAGTGCTCATTCCAAACCACCCCTCCTTTTTTTTAATTTGAGCTGAGGGGGAAGTCAGCAAAAATCAGGGGGTTTAGTTACCCTTTTAAAGGGGTTCAGCCGAGATCACTGGTCAAAAAGTTACAACTGGGAGCCTTATGCATCCCAAGTTCATCAACAATAACATTTTAATATAACATTAAAGTCATAAGGAAAAATGTGTTTTGGGGAGGGGGGTAGTGCCTAAGCTTTTATCCTTAATGGCATGTTTTCTCCTTACATTACTTTTAAACCAGTACTTTTAAACTTTCACTTTAGTAAAAAGCTTTAGTTGATACTTCAACTTCTACAGTATTATTTTTACACTGAGGTATCTATACTCCTACCTGAGTAATGAATATGAATACTTTTCACATCTACATTCACTAAAGAAGGTTTTATTGTTTTGTTTATTTAGGAATCGCCGCTATCGGTCTGATTAACGAGGCTCTGGATGAAGGCGACCCAAAGAAGACCCTGGAAGCTCTGCAGCACCCCGCAGCCAAGCTCACAGACGTGGATCCGTCCATATCTCAGCATTACTTCAACAAACTGCTGGAGGCTCGGAGGGAAAAGGCTCATGCAAGTCCTTCTCAGAATCATTATTATTATTATTATTATTATTATTATTATTATAGCGAAGAGAGGAGCGAGAGAGTACAGTGGGTTATGCTCTCTCTGGGTGGGTACAGTAGGTGGCGCTCTCTCCCCTCAGCACTCCATTGTGATGCTGGTTGGTACAGGCATCTGTTAGGTGAGCTAGGGATCCGGTGCTTACCTCTGAGTGTGCAGTGATGCTGCCTAGTGATGCACACACACACTAAACACACACACACACACTAAACACACACACACACACAAACACACACACTCTATGAGGTGGTGTACTGGTGAAAGTTCAGAGCCGTGTGTAAAAGAGCTCTATTAAAAAGATCACATCTATCTGTAACACATACAAAGATCAGCATGTATTCATCATTCACACAGCATATCACAACACACACACGCGATATTACTCTGCAGCAGCACAACTTCACTGTATATACTAAACATATAGAAATAAACTCATATTTAATTATATCCAATAAATATACTTAATGTAAAGTAATACAAATGTAATAGATAATGTTGAATTTAATAAAATAAATATACTTTATATAGAGAATTATATCACATACACAGAGCTAAAAAGACTGCATATTCAGAGATAAGCAACATTGTTTTCTAATAGAAATCACATTTACTGAATATTTACAGGTATACAGATCAGTATGCAGAACTGTATATATTCAGGTGTACTAAATATACATAATATATAATTAAATGTTCCATACAAACAGAAATAAATACCCCAAATACACAAATGTAACAAAAGTAAATATGCAGTACTAAATGGAAGAAATAAGAAACAATATGATCCAGTGTACAGAACCCTCTACCATGTATAGATCTATCAGACAGGAGCTAATCAGAAGCTAAAGCTGCGACTTTGTGCATTCTTCTGTTTAATACTCCATACAGAACATGTTTCATTATGCAGACTAGCGAGTTCTGGTGTGTTCCAACATATTAGAACATTTTAATCAGGTCTAATGCATCCACTGGTGTGTGATGTCAGTACAGCTGTATTGTAATGTTTATTATCTACTGTATTATTTTTATCTACTATATTATTGGGGCCCGAGCACCGCAGGCGCAGGCGAAGCCCTATTGTTTTTGGAATGTTTATTATTATTATTTTTAAACTTCGCACCCATTTTGAGGCCTTTCCGATACTCAAAAACTCTGGCATTTTCGCAAAGACCTCAAAGCCAGAGAAACCATTTAAATTCCATTGTTCATGGGTTTGGGCGTGGATCAGGAGCTTCTCCAATATGCACCAACTTTGGTACAGTCATTGACCTACTCATACAGAGCAAGAATCACTTGGTTTTATCTGAATCTGTCCAACAGGAAGTCGGCCATTTTGGCAGGAAGTCACAAAATGAAAAGTTTCTCGTGGTGTGGGGGTTATGATGTTCAAAAACGTATAGAACTTCACAGGCCTATTTGGCATAGGCTGTCCTTTAACCTAAAATAGAAATTTCATACATTTGCGTATCATCAGCTCTTTAGTGCCGCCTATTTTATATGATATTTATGGAAAGCTCAAAGCCTATTGAAAATTGGCAGATACAACAAGGCCTCGAATTGATTTAGAAATATATTCCGATATTCTCGATTTTTGGTAGAAGGTTAGATACTATGATCCCGCACATGTATTAGCTCTGCCCAACAGGAAGTCGGCCAAATTAGAATTGTTAAATTTTTACACATTTTTCACGAACTCATTCAAACTCCTCCTAGAGTCTTTGTCAGATTACCTCTAAATTGGAGTTGTATAGACTCCAGATGTACACGGTGATAAATTGCGAAGGAATAGTCGATATCTGAAACAAGACAAAATGGCGGACGGTTGAATTTTTCAGATGTCCAATCAAAACAGGAAGTGATACCTAGGTAATGCTGGAGTCATTAGCTCTCCATTTCTGATCCTCTGTGTATAAGTGCCTGAAATACAAGCTGTGATTGTTTGCTGTGACCCGTTTCAGTCACGTCACACTTGAAACAACAGTAGGAAAGAGTGGACTGATGATCAGATTGCTGCCTTAAATGGGCAAAACTGTGGTGCAGCAGTGTGTTTTTAGACCCTGAACAGACTGCAGTGCTGGTGACTGCTGGGTGTGATGGTTATATATAGATGAGCTGCAGTGCTGGTGACTGCTGGGTGATGGTTATATATAGATGAGCTGCAGTGCTGGTGACTGCTGGGTGATGGTTATATAGATGAGCTGCAGTGCTGGTGACTGCTGGGTGTGATGGTTATATATAGATGAGCTGCAGTGCTGGTGACTGCTGGGTGTGATGGTTATATATAGATGAGCTGCAGTGCTGGTGACTGCTGGGTGTGATGGTTATATATAGATGAGCTGCAGTGCTGGTGACTGCTGGGTGTGATGGTTATATATAGATGAGCTGCAGTGCTGGTGACTGCTGGGTGATGGTTATATAGATGAGCTGCAGTGCTGGTGACTGCTGGGTGATGGTTATATAGATGAGCTGCAGTGCTGGTGACTGCTGGGTGATGGTTATATAGATGAGCTGCAGTGCTGGTGACTGCTGGGTGTGATGGTTATATATAGATGAGCTGCAGTGCTGGTGACTGCTGGGTGTGATGGTTATATATAGATGAGCTGCAGTGCTGGTGACTGCTGGGTGTGATGGTTATATATAGATGAGCTGCAGTGCTGGTGACTGCTGGGTGTGATGGTTATATATAGATGAGCTGCAGTGCTGGTGACTGCTGGGTGTGATGGTTATATATAGATGAGCTGCAGTGCTGGTGACTGCTGGGTGATGGTTATATAGATGAGCTGCAGTGCTGGTGACTGCTGGGTGTGATGGTTATATATAGATGAGCTGCAGTGCTGGTGACTGCTGGGTGTGATGATTATATATAGATGAGCTGCAGTGCTGGTGACTGCTGGGTGTGATGGTTATATATAGATGAGCTGCAGTGCTGGTGACTGCTGGGTGTGATGGTTATATATAGATGAGCTGCAGTGCTGGTGACTGCTGGGTGTGATGGTTATATATAGATGAGCTGCAGTGCTGGTGACTGCTGGGTGATGGTTATATAGATGAGCTGCAGTGCTGGTGACTGCTGGGTGATGGTTATATAGATGAGCTGCAGTGCTGGTGACTGCTGGGTGATGGTTATATAGATGAGCTGCAGTGCTGGTGACTGCTGGGTGATGGTTATATAGATGAGCTGCAGTGCTGGTGACTGCTGGGTGATGGTTATATAGATGAGCTGCAGTGCTGGTGACTGCTGGGTGATGGTTATATATAGATGAGCTGCAGTGCTGGTGACTGCTGGGTGATGGTTATATAGATGAGCTGCAGTGCTGGTGACTGCTGGGTGATGGTTATATAGATGAGCTGCAGTGCTGGTGACTGCTGGGTGATGGTTATATATAGATGAGCTGCAGTGCTGGTGACTGCTGGGTGATGGTTATATAGATGAGCTGCAGTGCTGGTGACTGCTGGGTGATGGTTATATAGATGAGCTGCAGTGCTGGTGACTGCTGGGTGATGGTTATATAGATGAGCTGCAGTGCTGGTGACTGCTGGGTGATGGTTATATAGATGAGCTGCAGTGCTGGTGACTGCTGTGCGGCTACACTCTATCATCCTTCTTAAGTATTGGACCGTGAGTCTTTTTATGCGTATTTATATATATATGCTGTACTATACCTACACCTACATACCTGAAAATACTTTCAGGATAGGTTTGTGGGACATCATGTAATGCATGACATAGTGCTTTAAAACAGAAGTCACTGGATGGACTGGATTTCTCGACAGATTTGTGTTCATGGAGGCAGCTTACTTTGCATTACTATGTATAATATACATACATTTACACATCATACGTTTATGGAGACCACTATATAAACATAAATATACACTACCTCTCAAAAGTGTAGGATCACTTGCAACTTTCCCTCTTTTTGAAAGAAAAACACATTTTCATGCAATTTTCATGCAGTAGTTGGTTGTTTACAGGCTCAACATGGCCAGAAAGAAACAACTTTCTTCAGAGACCTGTCAGTCCATTGTTGTGTTAAGGAAGGAAGGCTACTCAATGCAAGATTTTTTCAATAAACTGAAACAAGGACAAAAAAATAAGTGGGAGGCCCCGATGCACAACTGTGCAATAAGATAAATATCTTGGAGTGTGCAGTTTGAGAGAATGACGCCTCACAGGCTTTCAACTGACAGCTGCACTAAACTGAACCCATCAAACACCAGTGTTAGCAACAACGGTGAAGAGGCAACTTCAGGATGCTGGACTTGCTAAGAAAAAGCCATACCTCACACTGGCCAATAAAAAGAAAAGACTGCGATGGGCCAAAGTAAAAAGACATTGAAGAAGGTGTTGTGGACAGATTAGTTTGAGTTCGAGTTTGAGGTCTTTGGATTAAACAGAAGAACGGTTGTGAGGTGCAGGACCAGTGAAAAGATGCATGACCAATTCTTAATGCCATCTGTTAAGCATGGTGGAGGCAGTGTGATGGGAGGTGGTAAAATAGGAGATTTATTCAGAGTGCAAGGGATCTTAAAGAAAGAGGGCTACCACAAGATTTTGCAATGCAATACCCTGTAGACAGCTCTTGATTGGGGCCAATTTCATCTTACAACAGAATAATGACCCCAAACACACCTTTTGTGTCTGCAATATTAAAAAAAAAAAAAAAGAAGTCAGCCAGAGTTCTAACTGTAATGGGGTGGTCAGCACAGTCTCCATATCTAACCCTGTTTAGCTGTTGTGGAGCAGCTTGACCGTATGGTACAGAAGAAGACTGCATCAAGCCAGTCCATGAGATGAAGCTACAGGAAGCATGGAGTTAAATCACATCAGATTACCTCGAAAAGTTCACAGCTACAATGCCTAGAGTCTGCCAGGCTGTAATTGCTGCAAATGGTGGCTTCTTTGATAAAGGCATAATTTAAAGTACACAGTCATCATTTTCATTCAAATGAATATTTCTTACTCTGGCAATGTCTGCCTGTCCTGTTTATTTGCTTTATTTTATTTATCTTGAGTGTGCTTCCATATGTCAGCCTGTATAGTGTCATGGAACCTGTGGGAAGTGTGAGAGGTCTTCAGTGGCACACTGTGCTGTCCACTTCTGTGGTGTGTGCTCTATATGTTAATTTTCTCTACATTTGGATATTTTTGGAGAAGTTAATTCAGTTAAAGGATATCTCCTTGTTCAAATACAAAAGGGCCAGACATTTTCCCTCTTGAAGCATTTTCCGCTGTGAATGCTGCATCCTCTTACTATCATGGGACATGACAAAATCATGCGACACGATGTTCCATGATGTCCTATGATGTGTGGCATGAAATTGCTGATCAGCAACCTTGTCAAAAATGTCCAAAACTGCAGCTTATGAAGCTGATTACGTTTAGGCGAGTCCTGATCTAATCTGCTGCATGTTTACAGCCATTAGCTGTGTTCTATAATGAGTGTCTGTGTGGTTGTGCCGTCGTGCTGTGGCAAGTCCTCGAGAGACACAAACGCAATCCTGGACATTTCACCACACCCTGTTTCACTTCCCTTATTATGATTGGCAGTTGTTCAGAAGTGCTGATAACTTTGTTTTGGCCGTAGAATCGGGCTCTGCTTCCGGCCCTGTTCCCACAACAGCCCATTCGTTGTCTCTCTGAGTGTGAATGCAGGGTTCCAGCAGCCAATCCCAGGCTGGGTTACGTCAAAGAGGACAGATTTGCTTTAGTGTTTAGCAGCACCACACCCTCGGGTCTGCTGTGGAGCTCCAGACCTCTGAGAGCAACAGGCTGAGGTACAAAGAGGGGACTGTGCTCTCAGCCAATCAACACAGAGAACTCCTCAGTCCGGAAATGATGCTCAGTATGTCTGAGAGAAACGCCGCCACCTGGTGGTAGAAATGTCCCACACCACAGACAGTCAGACAGAGAGACAGAGTTTTATCTGATCTGATATCAGAGTATTTGGCCTTTTTCTGATGTAGGTCTGTTCTAGCTTTTCTTCCAGAGGGAGGTTATCTGGCTTCTCCATCGCTCCTTCATGTGACTGTCTCTAATGCACAATTCAGTTGTGTTTAATAACATTTAATGGGTTTTAGGTTTGAGACTTATTGATATCACAAGTCCTAATTTTACTTCTAGGCGTCTGATGCAGCTTGAGTCGTCTGACTGTATGAACTGTATGAATGTGTGTGTGTCTGAAATTCTAGAAAAGAAAGACATTACACCCTCTAGTGGTCAGGGTGAGGCATTACTAGAAAATACTGTTAAATATTGTGTAATAAACAATGTTAAATGATTGACTAATTTGTTAAGTAATTATTAATTGACACTAGTTAAGACAATATTAAACATTACTAAATGTTAATGCTTTAGAATGTAGTAAATAATACTGAATTTAGACATTAGTTAATAATGTGTAATGTTTAATAATGTATTCATTAGTATTAATTAATATTTGTACTGTTAATTAATGGACAGTCATTTTACTATAACTGTTAACTAATAATTATTTAATATTGTTTTCCTGTGTATTCCTCTCAGTCAGAGTGAAGTATTAGTTGCTTATTAAATCTGTGAATTCAAGATAATATTGGATAATGTGTTTTTTGACTGAGGTGTTGTGTGATTGTATTATATAGGAAACCCGGGACCCCTCAGCTGTGCTGTGGCTGGATGAGATTCAGGAGGCCATTCTGAGAGCCAATAAGGACACAGAGGAGGCCCTGCAGTGTAAGAGTGCTTTAAACTCTTTCTCTATCCAGTATCAGAGCTCTATTCAGAGTTTATGAGTTTATGATAGCTTATTTTAGTAACAATAAGTGCATTAACATATATGTTAACATATGTTGTTGGGGAGAGCAGAATTAAATGCAGAGTGAAACATGTTTGGTTATCATATTTTATGAATTTTGGAATCAGGTTGTTGTTTGTTTATTTTTATTTTTTTTTTTAGCTTGTTTGTATTAAATTAGAGTTTAAACATTTTTCTAGTGGCTGCAGTCTATCTCCACTTTCATCCACAACCGAGTAAATAATAACAGATTTTATTTCAGGCTACTTTTGGTTCATTTTTCCTAAAATTTGAACATAGTTAAAGAACTGCCAAACTGACAACAGCGCATGATGTAGTTTGATTGTAACAACAGATTTATTAGTTGGGTATTCCAATATTTATTTATTTATTTATTATTATATATATATATTTTTTTTTACATTTTTGTTAATTTTTAAGCAAATAAACAATGCCTGCTTACATATCTTTTTTTCACATGTTATTGTGTTAGGTATTTAACACTGCACAGTGTTTTTACATAGGAGAGAATATTAATAGCGTGTCCTCTCAGTCTCTCAGGCGATCCAGGCTATAAACGAGGCTGTGGACAGTGGAGAAGCTACCCAGACACTTTCTGCCCTGCGAGCTCCTGGTGCCAACCTGTACGGGGTGACCCCAGAGTGCGCCCAGACCTACCAGCAGGACCTGGCCAAGATCAAAGAGGAGAAACAGGCAGAGGGTAAAAATGATGCTAATGAGAATCACTCTTCATAAATCATCACTCTTCATAAATCATCACTCTTCATAAATCATCACTCTTCATAAATCATCACTCTTCATTCCTCTTCACCACTCTTCATAAATCATCACTCTTCATAAATCATCACTCTTCATAAACCATCACTCTTCATAAACCATCACTCTTCATAAACCATCACTCTTCATAAATCATCACTCTTCATAAACCATCACACTTCATTCCTCTTCACCACTCTTCATAAACCATCACTCTTCATAAACCATCACTCTTCATAAACCATCACTCTTCATAAATCATCACTCTTCATTCCTCTTCACCACTCTTCATAAACCATCACTCTTCATAAACCATCACTCTTCATAAATCATCACTCTTCATTCCTCTTCACCACTCTTCATAAACCATCACTCTTCATAAACCATCACTCTTCATAAATCATCACTCTTCATTCCTCTTCACCACTCTTCATAAACCATCACTCTTCATAAATCATCACTCTTCATAAATCATCACTCTTCATAAACCATCACTCTTCATAAATCATCACTCTTCATAAACCATCACTCTTCATAAACCATCACTCTTCATAAACCATCACTCTTCATAAACCATCACTCTTCATAAATCATCACTCTTCATTCCTCTTCACCACTCTTCATAAACCATCACTCTTCATAAACCATCACTCTTCATAAACCATCACTCTTCATAAACCATCACTCTTCATAAATCATCACTCTTCATAAACCATCACACTTCATTCCTCTTCACCACTCTTCATAAACCATCACTCTTCATAAACCATCACTCTTCATAAATCATCACTCTTCATAAATCATCACTCTTCATAAACCATCACTCTTCATAAACCATCACTCTTCATAAATCATCACTCTTCATTCCTTTTTACCACTCTTCATAAATCATCACTCTTCATTCCTCTTCACCACTCTTCATAAATCATCACTCTTCATAAATCATCACTCTTCATAAACCATCACTCTTCATAAATCATCACTCTTCATTCCTCTTCACCACTCTTCATAAACCATCACTCTTCATAAATCATCACTCTTCATAAACCATCACTCTTCATAAACCATCACACTTCATTCCTCTTCACCACTCTTCATAAACCATCACTCTTCATAAACCATCGCTCTTCATAAATCATCACTCTTCATAAACCATCACTCTTCATAAACCATCACTATTCATAAATCATCCCTCTTCATAAACCATCACTCTTCATAAACCATCACTCTTCATAAATCATCACTCTTCATAAACCATCACTCTTCATAAACCATCACTCTTCATAAATCATCACTCTTCATTCCTCTTCACCACTCTTCATAAACCATCACTCTTCATAAATCATCACTCTTCATAAATCATCACTCTTCATAAACCATCACTCTTCATAAATCATCACTCTTCATAAACCATCACTCTTCATAAACCATCACTCTTCATAAACCATCACTCTTCATAAACCATCACTCTTCATAAATCATCACTCTTCATTCCTCTTCACCACTCTTCATAAACCATCACTCTTCATAAACCATCACTCTTCATAAACCATCACTCTTCATAAACCATCACTCTTCATAAATCATCACTCTTCATAAACCATCACACTTCATTCCTCTTCACCACTCTTCATAAACCATCACTCTTCATAAATCATCACTCTTCATAAATCATCACTCTTCATAAACCATCACTCTTCATAAACCATCACTCTTCATAAATCATCACTCTTCATTCCTTTTTACCACTCTTCATAAATCATCACTCTTCATTCCTCTTCACCACTCTTCATAAATCATCACTCTTCATAAATCATCACTCTTCATAAACCATCACTCTTCATAAATCATCACTCTTCATTCCTCTTCACCACTCTTCATAAACCATCACTCTTCATAAATCATCACTCTTCATAAACCATCACTCTTCATAAACCATCACACTTCATTCCTCTTCACCACTCTTCATAAACCATCACTCTTCATAAACCATCGCTCTTCATAAATCATCACTCTTCATAAACCATCACTCTTCATAAACCATCACTATTCATAAATCATCCCTCTTCATAAACCATCACTCTTCATAAACCATCACTCTTCATAAATCATCACTCTTCATAAACCATCACTCTTCATAAACCATCACTCTTCATAAATCATCACTCTTCATTCCTCTTCACCACTGTTCATAAACCATCACTCTTCATAAACCATCACTCTTCATAAATCATCACTCTTCATTCCTCTTCACCACTCTTCATAAACCATCACTCTTCATAAACCATCACTCTTCATAAATCATCACTCTTCATAAACCATCACTCTTCATAAATCATCACTCTTCATAAACCATCACTCTTCATAAACCATCACTCTTCATAAATCATCACTCTTCATTCCTCTTCACCACTCTTCATAAACCATCACTCTTCATAAACCATCACTCTTCATAAATCATCACTCTTCATTCCTCTTCACCACTCTTCATAAACCATCACTCTTCATTCCTTTTTACCACTCTTCATAAATCATCACTCTTCATTCCTCTTCACCACTCTTCATAAATCATCACTCTTCATTCCTCTTCACCACTCTTCATAAACCATCACTCTTCATGAATCATAACTCTTCATAAATCATCACTCTTCATAAACCATCACTCTTCATAAATCATCACTCTTCATTCCTCTTCACCACTCTTCATAAACCATCACTCTTCATAAACCATCACTCTTCATAAATCATCACTCTTCATAAATCATCACTCTTCATAAATCATCACTCTTCATAAACCATCACTCTTCATAAACCATCACACTTCATTCCTCTTCACCACTCTTCATAAACCATCACTCTTCATTCCTCTTCACCACTCTTCATAAATCATCACTCTTCATTCCTCTTCACCACTCTTCATAAACCATCACTCTTCATGAATCATAACTCTTCATAAATCATCACTCTTCATAAACCATCACTCTTCATAAATCATCACTCTTCATTCCTCTTCACCACTCTTCATAAACCATCACTCTTCATAAACCATCACTCTTCATAAATCATCACTCTTCATAAATCATCACTCTTCATAAATCATCACTCTTCATAAACCATCACTCTTCATAAACCATCACACTTCATTCCTCTTCACCACTCTTCATAAACCATCACTCTTCATAAACCATCACTCTTCATAAATCATCACTCTTCATTCCTCTTCACCACTCTTCATAAACCATCACTCTTCATAAACCATCACTCTTCATAAATCATCACTCTTCATTCCTCTTCACCACTCTTCATAAACCATCACTCTTCATAAATCATCACTCTTCATAAATCATCACTCTTCATAAACCATCACTCTTCATAAATCATCACTCTTCATAAACCATCACTCTTCATAAACCATCACTCTTCATAAACCATCACTCTTCATAAACCATCACTCTTCATAAATCATCACTCTTCATTCCTCTTCACCACTCTTCATAAACCATCACTCTTCATAAACCATCACTCTTCATAAACCATCACTCTTCATAAACCATCACTCTTCATAAATCATCACTCTTCATAAACCATCACACTTCATTCCTCTTCACCACTCTTCATAAACCATCACTCTTCATAAACCATCACTCTTCATAAATCATCACTCTTCATAAATCATCACTCTTCATAAACCATCACTCTTCATAAACCATCACTCTTCATAAATCATCACTCTTCATTCCTTTTTACCACTCTTCATAAATCATCACTCTTCATTCCTCTTCACCACTCTTCATAAATCATCACTCTTCATAAATCATCACTCTTCATAAACCATCACTCTTCATAAATCATCACTCTTCATTCCTCTTCACCACTCTTCATAAACCATCACTCTTCATAAATCATCACTCTTCATAAACCATCACTCTTCATAAACCATCACACTTCATTCCTCTTCACCACTCTTCATAAACCATCACTCTTCATAAACCATCGCTCTTCATAAATCATCACTCTTCATAAACCATCACTCTTCATAAACCATCACTATTCATAAATCATCCCTCTTCATAAACCATCACTCTTCATAAACCATCACTCTTCATAAATCATCACTCTTCATAAACCATCACTCTTCATAAACCATCACTCTTCATAAATCATCACTCTTCATTCCTCTTCACCACTGTTCATAAACCATCACTCTTCATAAACCATCACTCTTCATAAATCATCACTCTTCATTCCTCTTCACCACTCTTCATAAACCATCACTCTTCATAAACCATCACTCTTCATAAATCATCACTCTTCATAAACCATCACTCTTCATAAATCATCACTCTTCATAAACCATCACTCTTCATAAACCATCACTCTTCATAAATCATCACTCTTCATTCCTCTTCACCACTCTTCATAAACCATCACTCTTCATAAACCATCACTCTTCATAAATCATCACTCTTCATTCCTCTTCACCACTCTTCATAAACCATCACTCTTCATTCCTTTTTACCACTCTTCATAAATCATCACTCTTCATTCCTCTTCACCACTCTTCATAAATCATCACTCTTCATTCCTCTTCACCACTCTTCATAAACCATCACTCTTCATGAATCATAACTCTTCATAAATCATCACTCTTCATAAACCATCACTCTTCATAAATCATCACTCTTCATTCCTCTTCACCACTCTTCATAAACCATCACTCTTCATAAACCATCACTCTTCATAAATCATCACTCTTCATAAATCATCACTCTTCATAAATCATCACTCTTCATAAACCATCACTCTTCATAAACCATCACACTTCATTCCTCTTCACCACTCTTCATAAACCATCACTCTTCATTCCTCTTCACCACTCTTCATAAATCATCACTCTTCATTCCTCTTCACCACTCTTCATAAACCATCACTCTTCATGAATCATAACTCTTCATAAATCATCACTCTTCATAAACCATCACTCTTCATAAATCATCACTCTTCATTCCTCTTCACCACTCTTCATAAACCATCACTCTTCATAAACCATCACTCTTCATAAATCATCACTCTTCATAAATCATCACTCTTCATAAATCATCACTCTTCATAAACCATCACTCTTCATAAACCATCACACTTCATTCCTCTTCACCACTCTTCATAAACCATCACTCTTCATAAACCATCACTCTTCATAAATCATCACTCTTCATAAATCATCACTCTTCATAAATCATCACTCTTCATAAACCATCACTCTTCATAAATCATCACTCTTCATAAATCATCACACTTCATTCCTCTTCACCACTCTTCATAAACCATCACTCTTCATAAACCATCACTCTTCATAAATAATCACTCTTCATAAATAATCACTCTTCATAAATAATCACTCTTCATAAATCATCACTCTTCGTAAATCATCACTCTTCGTAAATCATCACTCTTCGTAAATCATCACTCTTCAGCACTCTTCATAAATCATCACACTTCATTCCTCTTCATCACTCTCCATAAACCATCACTCTCCATAAACCATCACTCTTCATTCTTTTTTACCACTCTTCATAAATCATCACTCTTCATTCCTCTTCACCACTCTTCATAAATCATCACTCTTCATTCCTCTTCACCACTCTTCATAAATCATCACTCTTCATTCCTTTTTACCACTCTTCATAAATCATCACTCTTCATTCCTCTTCACCACTCTTCATAAATCATCACTCTTCATTCCTCTTCACCCCTCTTAAATCATCACTCTTCATTCCTCTTCACCACTCTTCATAAATCATCACTCTTCATAAACCATCACTCTTCATAAACCATCACTCTTCATAAACCATCACACTTCATTCCTCTTCACCACTCTTCATAAACCATCACTCTTCATAAATCATCACTCTTCATTCCTCTTCACCACTCTTCATAAACCATCACTCTTCATAAACCATCACTCTTCATAAATCATCACTCTTCATAAACCATCACTCTTCATAAACCATCACTCTTCATAAACCATCACACTTCATTCCTCTTCACCACTCTTCATAAACCATCACTCTTCATAAACCATCAGTCTTCATAAACCATCACTCTTCATAAACCATCACACTTCATTCCTCTTCACCACTCTTCATAAACCATCACTCTTCATAAACCATCACTCTTCATAAACCATCACTCTTCATAAACCATCACACTTCATTCCTCTTCACCACTCTTCATAAACCATCACTCTTCATAAACCATCACTCTTCATAAACCATCACTCTTCATAAATCATCACTCTTCATAAATCATCACTCTTCATAAATAATCACACTTCATTCCTCTTCACCACTCTTCATAAATCATCACTCTTCATAAATCATCACTCTTCATAAATCATCACTCTTCAGCACTCTTCATAAATCATCACTCTTCGTAAATCATCACTCTTCAGCACTCTTCATAAATCATCACACTTCATTCCTCTTCACCACTCTCCATAAACCATCACTCTCCATAAACCATCACTCTTCATTCCTTTTTACCACTCTTCATAAATCATCACTCTTCATTCCTCTTCACCACTCTTCATAAATCATCACTCTTCATTCCTCTTCACCACTCTTCATAAATCATCACTCTTCATTCCTTTTTACCACTCTTCATAAATCATCACTCTTCATTCCTCTTCACCACTCTTCATAAATCATCACTCTTCATTCCTCTTCACCCCTCTTAAATCATCACTCTTCATTCCTCTTCACCACTCTTCATAAATCATCACTCTTCATTCCTCTTCACCACTCTTCGTAAATCATCACTCTTCATTCCTCTTCACCACTCTTCTTAAATCATCACTCTTCATTCCTCTTCACCACTCTTCATAAATCATAAATCTCTCCTCATTCCTTTGTTGTAACAGTGTGTGAGTGTTGATCACTGTGTATCAGTGTGTGTGAGTGTTGATCACTGTGTGTCAGTGTGTGTGAGTGTTGATCACTGTGTATCAGTGTGTGTGAGTGTTGATCACTGTGTATCAGTGTGTGTGAGTGTTGATCACTGTGTATCAGAGTGTGTGTGTTGATCACTGTGTATCAGTGTGTGAGTGTTGATCACTGTGTATCAGTGTGTGAGTGTTGATCACTGTGTGTCAGTGTGTGTGAGTGTTGATCACTGTGTATCAGTGTGTGTGAGTGTTGATCACTGTGTGTCAGTGTGTGTGAGTGTTGATCACTGTGTGTCAGTGTGTGTGAGTGTTGATCACTGTGTGTCAGTGTGTGTGAGTGTTGATCACTGTGTGTCAGTGTGTGTGAGTGTTGATCACTGTGTATCAGTGTGTGTGAGTGTTGATCACTGTGTGTCAGTGTGTGTGAGTGTTGATCACTGTGTATCAGTGTGTGTGAGTGTTGATCACTGTGTATCAGTGTGTGTGAGTGTTGATCACTGTGTGTCAGTGTGTGTGAGTGTTGATCACTGTGTATCAGTGTGTGTGAGTGTTGATCACTGTGTATCAGTGTGTGTGTTGATCACTGTGTGTCAGTGTGTGTGAGTGTTGATCACTGTGTATCAGTGTGTGTGAGTGTTGATCACTGTGTATCAGTGTGTGTGAGTGTTGATCACTGTGTGTCAGTGTGTGTGAGTGTTGATCACTGTGTATCAGTGTGTGTGAGTGTTGATCACTGTGTATCAGTGTGTGTGTTGATCACTGTGTGTCAGTGTGTGTGAGTGTTGATCACTGTGTATCAGTGTGTGTGAGTGTTGATCACTGTGTATCAGTGTGTGTGAGTGTTGATCACTGTGTATCAGTGTGTGTGAGTGTTGATCACTGTGTATCAGTGTGTGTGTGTTGATCACTGTGTATCAGTGTGTGAGTGTTGATCACTGTGTGTCAGTGTGTGTGTGTTGATCACTGTGTATCAGTGTGTGTGAGTGTTGATCACTGTGTATCAGTGTGTGTGAGTGTTGATCACTGTGTATCAGTGTGTGTGAGTGTTGATCACTGTGTATCAGTGTGTGTGAGTGTTGATCACTGTGTATCAGTGTGTGTGAGTGTTGATCACTGTGTGTCAGTGTGTGTGAGTGTTGATCACTGTGTATCAGTGTGTGTGAGTGTTGATCACTGTGTATCAGTGTGTGAGTGTTGATCACTGTGTATCAGTGTGTGTGAGTGTTGATCACTGTGTGTCAGTGTGTGTGAGTGTTGATCACTGTGTGTCAGTGTGTGTGAGTGTTGATCACTGTGTGTCAGTGTGTGTGAGTGTTGATCACTGTGTATCAGTGTGTGTGAGTGTTGATCACTGTGTGTCAGTGTGTGTGAGTGTTGATCACTGTGTGTCAGTGTGTGTGAGTGTTGATCACTGTGTATCAGTGTGTGTGAGTGTTGATCACTGTGTATCAGTGTGTGTGAGTGTTGATCACTGTGTATCAGTGTGTGTGAGTGTTGATCACTGTGTATCAGTGTGTGTGAGTGTTGATCACTGTGTATCAGTGTGTGTGAGTGTTGATCACTGTGTATCAGTGTGTGTGAGTGTTGATCACTGTGTATCAGTGTGTGTGAGTGTTGATCACTGTGTATCAGTGTGTGTGAGTGTTGATCACTGTGTATCAGTGTGTGTGAGTGTTGATCACTGTGTATCAGTGTGTGTGAGTGTTGATCACTGTGTATCAGTGTGTGTGAGTGTTGATCACTGTGTATCAGTGTGTGTGAGTGTTGATCACTGTGTATCAGTGTGTGAGTGTTGATCACTGTGTATCAGTGTGTGAGAGTGTTGATCACTGTGTATCAGTGTGTGTGAGTGTTGATCACTGTGTGTCAGTGTGTGTGAGTGTTGATCACTGTGTATCAGTGTGTGTGAGTGTTGATCACTGTGTATCAGTGTGTGTGAGTGTTGATCACTGTGTATCAGTGTGTGTGAGTGTTGATCACTGTGTATCAGTATGTGTGAGTGTTGATCACTGTGTATCAGTGTGTGTGAGTGTTGATCACTGTGTATCAGTGTGTGTGAGTGTTGATCACTGTGTATCAGTGTGTGTGTGTTGATCACTGTGTATCAGTGTGTGTGAGTGTTGATCACTGTGTATCAGTATGTGTGAGTGTTGATCACTGTGTATCAGTGTGTGTGAGTGTTGATCACTGTGTATCAGTGTGTGTGTTGATCACTGTGTGTCAGTGTGTGTGTGTGTTGATCACTGTGTGTCAGTGTGTGTGAGTGTTGATCACTGTGTATCAGTGTGTGTGAGTGTTGATCACTGTGTATCAGTGTGTGTGAGTGTTGATCACTGTGTATCAGTGTGTGTGAGTGTTGATCACTGTGTATCAGTGTGTGTGAGTGTTGATCACTGTGTGTCAGTGTGTGTGAGTGTTGATCACTGTGTATCAGTGTGTGTGAGTGTTGATCACTGTGTATCAGTGTGTGTGAGTGTTGATCACTGTGTATCAGTGTGTGTGAGTGTTGATCACTGTGTATCAGTGTGTGAGTGTTGATCACTGTGTATCAGTGTGTGTGAGTGTTGATCACTGTGTATCAGTGTGTGAGTGTTGATCACTGTGTATCAGTGTGTGTGAGTGTTGATCACTGTGTGTCAGTGTGTGTGAGTGTTGATCACTGTGTATCAGTGTGTGTGAGTGTTGATCACTGTGTATCAGTGTGTGTGAGTGTTGATCACTGTGTATCAGTGTGTGAGTGTTGATCACTGTGTGTCAGTGTGTGTGAGTGTTGATCACTGTGTGTCAGTGTGTGTGAGTGTTGATCACTGTGTATCAGTGTGTGTGTGTTGATCACTGTGTATCAGTGTGTGAGTGTTGATCACTGTGTGTCAGTGTGTGTGAGTGTTGATCACTGTGTATCAGTGTGTGTGAGTGTTGATCACTGTGTATCAGTGTGTGTGAGTGTTGATCACTGTGTATCAGTGTGTGAGTGTTGATCACTGTGTGTCAGTGTGTGTGAGTGTTGATCACTGTGTGTCAGTGTGTGTGAGTGTTGATCACTGTGTATCAGTGTGTGAGTGTTGATCACTGTGTGTCAGTGTGTGTGAGTGTTGATCACTGTGTATCAGTGTGTGTGAGTGTTGATCACTGTGTATCAGTGTGTGAGTGTTGATCACTGTGTGTCAGTGTGTGTGAGTGTTGATCACTGTGTATCAGTGTGTGTGTGTTGATCACTGTGTATCAGTGTGTGAGTGTTGATCACTGTGTATCAGTGTGTGTGAGTGTTGATCACTGTGTATCAGTGTGTGAGTGGTAGTGAATTAGAATAGAGCTGAAAGGTGTGTCTGTTGGTCTGCAGGTGATAATGGCAGCGAGTGGATGAAGCACTGGGTGAAGGGCGGCCATAACTATTACTACAACCTGAAGACCAGTGAAGGAACCTGGGACCAGCCTGCAGACTTTGTGCAGAACAACAAACAGCTGAACAAGGATGAAATCCAGGTCTGACTGTTATCTAACCTTTTTCCTTCAGTAGAAAATATAAAATGATTTTATTCCAAGTGATTTTGGAGCATTTCTATTTGAGGTGAATATGATTGGGAGTTCTCACAATGCTCAACCTAGAGATCTGTGCAAGCGCAGTAGACATAACAAGCTGAAAAATCACTTTTTTGGCATTTTGGTGGTTGAATGCTACAAACTGATCATAAGGATTTTATGAATGATCTAAATGATGTTGTTAAAATGGTAAATAGGTTATTACTGGACAAATGCTCCAACTCTGTTAGCTTCACCTGACATTTCTGCTTCTGTTAGTCTGTTGTGTCAGGAGTGACTGCAGCCTACAACCGCGAGCAGCTATGGCTGGCCAATGAGAGCCTCATTGCTAAGCTGCAGGCACGTTGCCGTGGTTTCCTGGTGAGGAGAAGTTTAAAAGAGCGTCTCAGATTCTTGGAAACACAGGATCCAGCCATCAAATGCATTCAGGTGAGTTGTGGTTTTATTTTGTTGAATTCCTGAATCTTCATAAAGCATCGTAGGCTTTATCCGGATAACGGATCTGTACAGAAAGGTGAAACATAGAGCCAGAGCTCCTCTCCCTAATGTTTGTGTGTGTGTGATTTATGGTGAGAGGTTTTTATATGTGTATGATCTACAGGCCCACTGGAGGGGTTACAAAGAGAAGAAGGCCTTTAATGAGAGGAAACAGTTCCTGAAGGATCACACTGAAGATGCTGTGAAGGTATGTAGTTTGAACTTGTGAATGAATGAGATGAAAGTCGTGGATGAGGATGATTCAGTAAAGTAATACTAGTGCTGATATTCTACAGTGAACTAAGCTTATTTTTTAATATTACATTCATCATTTCTGCAGATCCAGTCAATGGTTCGAATGCATCAGGCTCGCAAAAAGTACAGAGACCGGCTGAAGTATTTCAAGGACCATGTGAGTGACTCTCTCCTCTGCATTCGCTTTAAAACCTTTCAGTTTTTCTTTCAGTTCCTGCGCTGACGTGAGCGGCAGCCTTCCAGCAGCTCCGTGTATCATTTCACCTTAAGTGAACTTTTTTCACTCTTTACTTTGTTTGTTCGTCTCTTACTACGCTATAGTTTGTGTTTTCATAAATCCCATGGATATGGATTGCCAGAATCTGCATAAACTTTGTCTATTCGAGGAAAGAACGTCTCGCGAGATGCACCCCATTCTGGCAGAGCTGAGACGCCTCTTCAGGGGCCGCAAAGCTGGTGCTAAGCTAAAAGCTAAACAACGGGAGAACCGCTGGCGATACAAGCGTTGTATTCCTTCATTGGTGATGGGAAACGTGAACTCGCTGTTCAACAAGACGGACAAGCTTGCAGCATTAGTGAGGAACCAGAGGACCTACCGGGAGTGCGGTCTCTTCTGCTTTACAGAGACTTGGCTAACCGCTAACATTCCCGACGCTAATGGAGGAGCGGCAAAGCTAAGGGCGGTGTGCTCGCTATCCATATAACCAACAGATGGTGTAATCCTGGGCATGTGACTGTTAAAAATACTATCTGCTGCCGGGATGTTGAACTGCTCACGGTGAGTTTAACACCATATTACATCCGGTGCTTTTAATACCATCCAGCCCCCACTTCTCAGAGACAAGTTGGTGAAGATGAATGTGGATCCTCACCTGGTCTCCTGGATCACAAACTATCTCACCTGCAGACTACAGTACGTGAGGCTGACTGACGGTACATCTGAGACTGTGGTCAGTAGCACTGGAGCACCACAGGGGACTGTGCTCTCCCCCTTCCTCTTCACTCTTTACACATCTACAAGATGTGCCATCGGCAGAAATTCTCGGATGACACTGCCATCGTTGGGTGTGTGAAGGGTGGTCAGGTGGAGGAGTACAGGAGACAGGTGGATGACTTTGTTGCTTAGTGCCGACTGAACCAACTGCATTTGAACATATCCAAGACCAAGGAGAGGGTGGTGGACTTCCGTAGGTCTGGACTACCCTTGCAGCTGGTCTCCATCGATGGGGTTGATGTGGAGACAGTAAAGACCTACAAGTACCTTGGTCTGCAGCTGCAATGTCTGTTCTTTATGCATGGAAATCATTACATGGTTATAATAATTTTCTAGACTATTTGTGCAGACCTCTGCCTGTGTTTTCGCTGCTGCTTTTTCTTCCACAGACTAGTCGACTGCTCCCCCACGGTGGCGACTAGTGGAAGTGCTGCTCGACTAGTTGACTAGTTTATTCAACCCCTAAATCTAATGGACAAAATGAAATAACATTTTGTCCTGCTCTCTTTTGATTCTCAGATCGACGATGTGGTGAAAATTCAAGCTTTCATCAGAGCCAACAAAGCAAGGGATGACTACAAGACACTCAGTAAGCACCATACATTCTCTAACCCAGTGTTTTCTAACCCTGATCCTGGAGGAACCGGTCCTGACCAGAACTGGACATTTTAGTGCTTTCCAGCTCCCAACACACCTGATCCAACTAATCAGCCTAGTAACAAGCCCTTTCAGTGACACAGTGAAGCAGGGAAACACTAAAACTAGGGTTATCCAGGGTGCAGTCTTCTTATTGTTGTTGATTCTGAATGTGAGTACTGTTTAAAAGTTTGGAATCATCTTCCATATAAATATTCACCAATCAGCCATTTTATTAGAATTGTTGTATTCTTTTCTTGGTGCTTACTTCTGTCTTCTTAACCACACATTTAGATTTCTCTAAATGGGTCAGTGAAGCAGTGAAGAGAACACTAGATCTTCTTGACGTCTGCTGACGTCTGCTGTTCAACAACGTACCAGTTCTTGTAGTGTTGGATTGCAGAAGAAAGGAGTCTCAGAGATCGTTATTGCAGGAAGATTGTAGCTTTATTCGGATAGTTGTTTAAAGCATGGACACTGAGACAAGCATGGTCCAGCCTTAGTACAGCCTTACGGCTGTCCAGCAGCTCTCCCAGCCAGCTCACCTCCAACACCAACGCCGTCTCTCTCTCTAACTCATTCACACACATTGGCTAAATAGTGTTTAGACATGGGGGAGGTGTACCAGAAACAAAGGACCTTCAACCATCAGTCCCAAAAACAGATGTCTTGCTCTGTTAAGGAGTTTTGACCTTTGCCCCATGCTCCTAACCATAGGTTATTATTACCCAGCTTGACACCTGGCACCGCTATGTCTGGTCTAAAGATTGCTTACAGGGTAAACTGACATGCTTACACTGGTAAACTAACACAAGAACTAATTAACAATGATTAAAAAATTATATTCATTACATCAATCCCCCCTTAATTTTTAAATTAATTGTAATTGTAATTAATGTGATTGCTAAAATTAACTTCCTGCTAATTTATATATATATATATATAATAGAAAGAAAAGAAAAGAAAATAATAAAAACAAATTATAATAAGAGATAGAAATAAGAAATAAGATATAATAAGAAAAGAAAGAAAAGAATAGAAAAAGGAAAAATGCATTTTACTCTTAAAGACACTATTGCCCTTAACTGTAAATTTGATATTACTTTAGAATTTGTGTAACCAACTGATGATTATTGGAATGTAATTCTGACATAAATTCCTCTTAATAATAATAAGACCAATGTGATTAACTTAACTTTTTAGTGAATTCCTCAACTTTGTATGTTTCCCTCAACTGTGAATCCCTCAACTATTGTTTCATACATTACGTTTTTTCACTAAATTCTCTTCTTGAAAATGAAAGAATTGATCTTATCACTTCACTAATGAAAGCTTGTTGAGTAGAGGCATAGTCAGAATCCTACTTTTAAAAACACCCCCCTTGAGAAGTTACAAAGACTAACCTCAGTATTAAACTAGATCAAAGTCTTTTCTCAAAACACTGAGTTACAAAAAGGGTTTTTTATAAGTAAATCATGGTCATGAACTATAATGAATTATTGCTTCCTCATATAGATATGAGCTGTAATTGTAGTACAATTAAACCTTACTTTTGTTTTACGTGAATCTGAACCATATCTAAGATAAATTTGTAAATTTAACTTAAAGACCTTAATTTGAAAGTTTAATTCCAGATTTATAACCGGTTGTTATAACTTTTGTCTCCTGGAAGTAAAACATGGAATACACAGTGACATTAATTAATCAATTGGTCCTCAAATTACTTAATGTAATTTGTTTGATAACTAAATGTCCTGTTATATTTTTAAAACCTAGTGTCTAGACACATATTTCATTAAATTGCTCTTCAAAATAATAATATGTATCATTGTACACATATTATCTATTAAAATGAAGATTTATGCTTTTAAGTTTAAAAGCTATCCATTATATAATTTAAAACAGCTTCCTA
The DNA here is from genome assembly GCF_023375975.1 of Astyanax mexicanus. NCBI lineage: Eukaryota > Metazoa > Chordata > Actinopteri > Characiformes > Acestrorhamphidae > Astyanax > Astyanax mexicanus. The sequence continues at coordinate 2,896,094 of NW_026040046.1, read as the reverse complement.
ACTCGAATGTAGGAAATTCTGTTATATTAGTTAGCATGAACATTATGTCCTGTTCATGTTAAATTTCATTCATTCTAAAAATGCTACATGTTATGCTAATGTTTCATTCTTTTTAACATTCGCCATGTAGGATTAACTTGTTGTTAACACTCCCGGTTAACAGAAACATTTCTTAATCGAGTACATTATTCATGCTGTTAAGCACACTTAATAATACTCTAAACATTTTCAAAAACATCAATGTTCTTTACAGTCTTAAATGTTCTTCAGCATTATCTTCTTTGATGTTCTTGGATCTTCTTTAAAACGATGGTCTTGTGAGATCTTCTTTGATGATCATGTTCAGCAATTCACTGCCCTTAATTCAGCCATCACTGTCTTTATTGAGACCCGGATCACAACAAGTTGAGTTGAATCACCAACAGCCATCACTTGTCTTTCTTGATCCTCTCACTTGAAAGTGTTGTAGGAGCTGAAAAAGAAATGGAAAAAGCGGCAGTATCTTGTGGAAGACACAGAAAAGTGCTTACACAATGTGTTGTTTTTATTTAAACACTGTTAAATGTGCCACACTGTCCCTACCTTTATGAGCCCTGGCTTCTGTGTGAGGGGCGCTAATCGCAGTTTTCTTCACTGTGAGTCTGGCCCCCAGACCTAAAACTTCTGGATCTGTTCACAGCTCTCATCACAGAATCGCTCGTTTCTTGACCTTATTTTAAGTAGCACAATTTAACAGTGTAGATGTTTCTACATTTACTGATCAAACATTCACAGACCCATTGCTGGAAGGAAGAATGCTTCTGTTTTAAACTGTCCTTCTGTGTCCTGTCAGGGTCACCCCCCTTGACCCCCCCCAGGCTATTCATCCACCTGGACAAGGGTCAGAGCGCTCAACCCCTGCAGCCATAAAACAATAAAAATGCTTGTGAACCACTAGTCAGATTTAGTCTTTCAACCCCCCTTCAGATGGCAATCAGTGAACAAACGGTGTTGTAACCTGTATTTGCCTAAGACCCGTGGGACCCTGGGTAAGACTTGGTTCTAAGACCCATGAGTGTAAATATATCAACTGAAATCTGACCTAGTGTATAAAACATTAAAGATGTTTGCTTAAAGACATACAAATTACTGATCAAACAGATCAGCATAAAACATTTAAAATAATCTTAGCCATTGAGACTAGATTCTAGGATAAAAACCTCCAATACATACTTTAGCATTTAAACTAAATATATATATATATATATTAGTGGAAAACATTCACTCATACATTTAAGAAACTCATTGTAACAAGTTACATTTCTAAATTTAGGCAAATTAATCTTATTTTCAAGTAAGATTTTTTTTTCATACCAAGCATTGTAACAGTAAGACTATAATGTTTATTTTAGGAACTATTACCCTAATCAGGTTTACTTAGATTATTAATCTTATTTTAAGTAATTAATTTATTTTTATCCTTTATCAAGATTTAAGCTTTAAAACTGTGTTTTTTGCTTATTTTAAATCTTACCTTAAGGATTTTGTTAATTTACTTATTTTAAGAATCTTACTAAAATACATTTGCTTACTTCTTGGCAGATCATTTATTTATATCCCATATATGTCCTAATTTACATATATTTTTTCTAATTCTTGCCAAATGTTTCTTTTTTTTTTCAATGTAGTGAACAGTTTTTTTTTTTTGTAGATAAAAACATTTAAACTAAATACGCAGTTTCTATGAGAACAGTTAACCTTATTTGTCCCATCCTGGACATTTAATCTAATTGCATATAAAACAAACAGAATGTCTAAATGTGAATAATACTCCATTGATTTAGAAAATATAACACTCTAAATTGCAGATCTGTGTCTAATGATTATCAGTTAGCTGGCCAGACTAACTGATAAGCATTCCTGTGAAATTTCTCTGAAGAGAACTCACAGATGTTAAAACAGATAACTGCCACCCTGTAGCTCAGAATTGGCTATAGGAACTCAATTTAGTCCTAATAATAGATTCAATAGTGGTGTGTCATTAGGGTTAGCATGTTAAAGTTATATTTAGAGTATTTGCACATTTATCATGCTGTTTTGCCTATATACAATCGGCTAATACAGTTCTCTCACTGAAAATATTAATCCACACTTTTCTGTTAGTCAGACAAGTGGACTTTTAGATCTTAAACTTTTTTTTTTTTTTTTTTTTCCTCCATTTCTTCCATTCTCGTAAAACCACTCTACCACCGATGTTGGGTTTTTGGTTTTGTGATTTTACTCTGATGGAAAAACGACACTTTGTGGGAAGATGTACAAAAGTGTCTTCATCACATGCTTTCTGAGACTTTCTTAGCTTAGCTGTTCTTGTTCTGTAATTAACAGACTTAGGATTTGACTCCCTGCGCACAGAAATCAACCTTTTGTCCGATTTGATCACAGGCTGCTTGTTGCTTGTCACCTTTTTAGCAGAACTACAACTAGTATGTTGACTGTTGGTTTGCACAGTCTCAGAATTTTCCTGTCTGTCTAGGGGGACTTTAGACCCCTCCCTTTCTTCATTCTGTGAGACACCTTCCTTTGTTCTCTCAGAATGAGGTAAAAGCAGTTGTTCTTGCTTTTCGAACACATCCAACTTACTCTGAAGGAGATTTAGAGATTTTTGTGTTTCTCTGCAAATTTCCTGAGCAGTTTTAAAAGCTGTTTCATAATCAGAACATTCTTGTTCTAATTGTCTGATGCGTTCTTGTTTCTCTGCCATTAACAAAGAATGCCATTGTCTAAAAACTAACAGACAACCTTCTAAATCCTCTTTTTGAACACATTTCCCCAACACTACAAAGCACTGGTCTTGAGTCCATTCTGATTCAGGTCTGATGTTAAACTTTTTGCATAACTTTGCTTTTTTCTTTGAGCAGAGTTTATCTATAATCTGATTTAAATCTCCCTCAAATGCATCTCTGTTTGCATACTTAGAAGGCATCGATTCAACAGATTTAGATTTCTTGATGGAAAACCAGGAGAATATTCCTGTGTGACTCATTTTTTGTTTTGTTTTTAAGGATCCTACACTTACAGAAAAAAGGAAACATAAAAATCGGAACGACCAGATAGAAAAATGATTTCTTATCTGATATAACTAAACAGAAAACCGCAGTACTGCTTAGAATGTCCCTGGACAGACAATTTTGAGAAACGCTCGTCCACGTTTAACTCCGGAAATAGAAACGCCGCCTATTTCCAAGGCAGAACTCAACTAAACAAACTGGTTTTACCTCAAAACTCTGGTAATGGACGCGGCCAATTACCTTAATAGCAACCACCAGATTAAAAAACGTAATTTTTAACCGGTATAACTAAAGACAGGACGCGGCCCCTTTAGGATGTTACTAATAGAGTTAGAGTACACTTTTGAATAAACAGACCGAATCCGGTGAGAACGCCTAAAGCCTAGCTAGGACTTTTTTGGACATACACACATAAAACAAATATACTAATTTGAAGCTTCTAGCAGTAACAAACAGACATCTCTCAGTTCAGAGAGGATAACAGTTACTATTTTGAAGCTTCTAGCAGTACCAAACAGACATCTCTCAGTTCAGAGAGGATAACAGTTACTATTTTGAAGCTTCTAACAGTGACAAACAGAGATCTCTCAATTTCTTATTTTTCTTCTCACTCACTGAACCAGCAGTGGTGATTAGGTACCATATTTTGCTTAGTTGTTGAATATTTTTTTATTCCTTTACTTTTACTTTTATGAATTTCTGACTTATTCATAAGACAATTCTAGGTGTGCTTTTGTCTTAGGCTTTTTCTTTTCTTTCTCTGCTAATGGTGTGTGGTGGTCATACTCACCAAATACATTCTTGGTGGAGAATTGGAAGTGGCTCTGATCTGCCTCACAGACGTCTCTGGCAGCAGATCAGCAGAGTTCTTCACACTTCCAGCAGCAGCAGACACCTCTAGCAGCAGAAGGATCAGGAGGAGGGGTGGACTTCACTCCCCTGGCTTGGCTTGACTTGGATTGGAGATCTCCCTTCTTGCTTCAGCAGAGTTCTTCAGTTCTCTTGAAGTTGCACCACAGTTCTTCTGATCAGTGTCACATCAATTCACCAAATTGTGAATTGAATTCAGTGATTTAACTGATCCTGTTCGTGACGCCAAATTGTTGTATTCTTTTCTTGGTGCTTACTTCTGTCTTCTTAACCACACATTTAGATTTCTCTAAATGGGTCAGTGAAGCAGTGAAGAGAACACTAGATCTTCTTGACGTCTGCTGACGTCTGCTGTTCAACAACGTACCAGTTCTTGTAGTGTTGGATTGCAGAAGAAAGGAGTCTCAGAGATCGTTATTGCAGGAAGATTGTAGCTTTATTCGGATAGTTGTTTAAAGCATGGACACTGAGACAAGCATGGTCCAGCCTTAGTACAGCCTTACGGCTGTCCAGCAGCTCTCCCAGCCAGCTCACCTCCAACACCAACGCCGTCTCTCTCTCTAACTCATTCACACACATTGGCTAAATAGTGTTTAGACATGGGGGAGGTGTACCAGAAACAAAGGACCTTCAACCATCAGTCCCAAAAACAGATGTCTTGCTCTGTTAAGGAGTTTTGACCTTTGCCCCATGCTCCTAACCATAGGTTATTATTACCCAGCTTGACACCTGGCACCGCTATGTCTGGTCTAAAGATTGCTTACAGGGTAAACTGACATGCTTACACTGGTAAACTAACACAAGAACTAATTAACAATGATTAAAAAATTATATTCATTACATCAGCATCAACCTGTGGGCTGTGGACATCCAGTACGGGAAGGCAGTAGTCTGTAGTGGACTGGTAGCAGAACTTTAAGTCATAAAAGTGTGGAAAGAAATGATTTAGTGTAAGTATAAATCGAGAGATTGTGTGCAAATTATAAGTATTATATCAGCAATAATAAATATTGTAGCTTTTCCTTGGCTCGCGTATTAATATTTGCCTTTCTGGTTCTCACAATCTTACTTTGCAATAAAACCTGAGTTCTCTGGCTGAGAACCCCTTATTAATAACCTCCAAGCTGACCGCAATTGGGGGACAGCAGACGAAATTACACCATCCTCCTTCCACATTACTAATTATTGTTATTATTACTAATAAACACATATTGTACAATATTGAGGGTGATGCAGCCTTCATTTCAGCACAATGGAACAGATTTATAGATTATGTTAAGGTGTGAGTAGTAAGTTGATGGTATTTATGTTTGTCACAGTTGTTTGGTAATTTTGTCTGTATTTATACGGAGCGGTACCGCTAGAAATCATGCAGACATTAGTTCAGTGTACTCAATAGGCATATTCAAATCCACAGATGCCACAGGCACGTGCTGTAGTCACTGCTGTCCATAGTGCTTGATGTTTAAACCTAGTACAACAGGAAAAACATGCACTTATTTCTAAGGTAAGTGTTGCCGCTGTGAATAGTGGTAACATGAAAAACAAAAATGCACATTTTTAACTAAACAACCAACAGAACACAGGTAAGAACCAGACTAATCACCATATCAAACCACAGCAGCTCGGCCGCACATTACCACAGATACAGTAGTTACAGCAATGTCTCAGTCTGGACATTTCACCTTGTGGTAAAGTTTGAGAAATTTGTAAATGTAACGTAACTAATGCTCTTGTTGCTAACTAAAATCAAATCCTCACCACAATGCCTCCGAATCATGTAGAAAGTCTTCTTTGGACAGTAGAGACAGTTACTCCAACAAAATCAGGATAAACTCTTTTTATTTCCCTTGATTTTAGAAGAGGTCTGATGGAGTCCAATCCTCAACAGATCAGGTCGGGAGAAACTGGTTGACCTACTTATTAATGGACACATTAGAAAATCTTTAACTCTGTTTGTCTATTTGGATTCTTCTTTATAGTATTAACTCCTTTTTAGCTTCATAATAACTATATAACACCTAAATATGGACTAACATTTATAAATATAAATAAACATAAAGGGTGATTACAGGTTTTGAACAGTAGTGTAGACTTGCATTTCTGAAATATTCTGTAAATCTTTATATTCTCACCCACTCTTTTCACACAGTCAATGCAGATGACCCACCGATGGCTGTAGTTCGTAAGTTTGTGCATCTGCTGGACCACAGTGACCAGGACTTCCAGGAGGAGCTAGAACTGATGCGTCTGAGAGAGGAAGTGATCACAAACATCCGCTCCAACCAGCAGCTGGAGAACGACCTTAACCTGATGGACATCAAGATCGGTCTGCTAGTGAAGAACAAGATCACCCTGCAGGAAGTGGTGTCCCACAGCAAGAAGCTGACCAAGAAGAACAAGGGCGAGCTGTCCAACCTCATGATGATGAACAAGCAGAAGGGAGGACTGAAGGCTCTCAGCAAGGAAAAGAGAGAGAAGCTGGAGGCCTACCAGTACCTCTTCTACCTGCTGCAGGTCTGTTAATGCTTCTCAGTAAATTCATTGCTAATAGAATCAATAGAGGAAGAGAGGTGTCTCTTCATAATTCACTTTCACACTAGCATTTCGTTCCAGAACATTTGCTCAGCAGGTTCAGTTTGGTGGTCCAGAGTACTGAGCTGTGGTCCTCCAAATATGGTCTTGGTTTTTCTGGGGTTCTGGTGTGGTTCTGCTGCAGGAAGATATCCGAAATGCGAAAAAGAGTTGCAGTCATTTCACATTTTATTTTTGAGTGCTCTAAAACAATGAGTCTCAGGGCATTTTCACACTAGCATTATTTGGTCTGGTTAAAACAGACTCTGGTTGGTTTGTACCCTTAGTGCTGTTCGATTAAGCAGGTGTGAAACCAGTGAAGATCTGGTGCAGATCAAAAGAACCTAGTGGACCATGATCAGAACATGATCCAGTCTCAATCCAACCCAGCTATCAAATATACTCCATTTATTTGAGCCAAACTGCTAATTAGGTGCAGCTTAATCTGATATATTAGCCAAATAATACTAATTACCATAGCTTCGACCAAACACTGTCTTTCCTTATTAAATAAATGTTTTTGTTATTTAGTAAATAATAACTTCAAATGATCCAGAATGCAGCAGCACGTCTGGTCTTCAACCAGCCAAAACGGGCACATGTCACCCCGCTGCTCATTGAGCTCCATTGGCTACCAGTTGATGCTCGCATCAAATTCAAAACTCTTACAATCGCCTACAAGCTGATGACTGAACAGCTCCTTCCTACCTGTACTGATCACTCCTGAAGACTTACGCTACCTCCCGGCCGCTGCACTCCTCCAATGAACGTCGCCTCGCTTTACCAAACAAACATTCACACAAAGCAATCCAGACTGTTCTCATACAGAGTTCCCCAATGGTGGAACAAACTTCCTTCTACTACCAGATCAGGAGAATCTCTCACTATCTTTAATAAACTCCTGAAGACAGAGCTCTTCAAAGAGCACTTACTCTCTTAACACCTCTAACTAACTACCTTCCACTACCAGATCAGGAGAATCTCTCACTATCTTTAATAAACTCCTGAAGACAGAGCTCTTCAAAGAGCACTTACTCTCCTAACACCTCTAACTAACTACCTTCTACTACCAGATCAGGAGAATCTCTCACTATCTTTAATAAACTCCTGAAGACAGAGCTCTTCAAAGAGCACTTCCTCTAACACCTCTAACTAACTACCTTCTACTACCAGATCAGGAGAATCTCTCACTATCTTTAATAAACTCCTGAAGACTGAGCTCTTCAAAGAACACCTACTCTCCTAACACCTCTAACTAACTACCTTCTACTACCAGATCAGGAGAATCTCTCACTATCTTTAATAATAAACTCCTGAAGACAGAGCTCTTCAAAGAGTACTTACTCTCCTAACACCTCTAACACACTAACTACTCCTAACCTCATTTCCTTCTTCCCCTCCTTCACTCCTCTATCCCATTATTTCCCCTTGCCCTCCTTCAGGCCCTGTCTAAAGATGTTTTACCTTTAAACTTCTATTACTTTTGTACTTCACTATTGTAAGTCGCTTTGAACAAAAGCATCTGCCAAATATAATAAAATGTAATGTAATGTAACTTGCTCAAGGATTCAAGGATTCAAGGAGATTTTATTGTCATTCGCATCTTATGTGGTACATGAGGTGGAACGAAATTGTGATCTCACGATCCAGTTTACACCCAGGAGCTGTTATTAAATAGATATATAGATAAAAGTACAATAAAGGAATACAATAAAAATAGAATATACAAAATAGTTAAAGATAAATACCCCAATGAAATAAATAGAAAGAGTAGACAGGTTGCAACAACAAGTCCAGAGTGCAAATGTGCTATAGCAGCATGAAATGAATTAGAGCAGTAGAAAATAAAGTGTCTCAGTGCGGGTAAAGTGACCGTGTTTGTGCAGTAATTGTCCTTGTGTGTCAGTGCAGTGTGTTGTTAAGTGGAGTTTAAGAGTCTTACAGCTTCCGGAATGAAGCTGTTTCTCAGTCTGGTTGTTTTGCACTTGATGCTCCGCAGCCTCCGTCCTGAGGGAAGCGGGACAAAAAGTGCATGTGCTGGGTGGGTGAGATCCTTCCTGATGCAGGTGGCCCTCTTCCTGCATCTGGAGGTGTAGATGTCCATGGTGCTGGGGAAGCTGACTCCAACAATCCTCTGTGCAGCCTTCACCACCCTCTGCAGTGCTTTCCTGTCTGCAGCAGAGCAGCTTCCATGCCACACGTTGATGCTGGAGCACACGACGCTATCCACCACACATCTGTAGAAGGAGGTGAGGACTACGCTCCGAGTCCAGCTCGTCTCAGCCTCCTGAGGAAGTAGAGCCGCTGATGTGCCTTCCTGACCAGAGTGGAGGTGTTGTTGCTCCAGGTGAGGTTGCTGCTCAGGTGCACCCCTAAGTACCTGTAGCTGTCGACCACTTCCACCGCAGATCCTCCAATGTGCAGGGGGAGGTGGGCATGCTGGCCTCTTCTGAAGTCCACAATCATCTCCTTCGTCTTCTTTACGTTGATGCAGAGGTTGTTCTCTCTGCACCAACCCTCCAGGTGTTCCACCTACTGCCTGTAGCTGGACTCATCTCTGTTTGTGATGCATCCAACCACTACTGTGTCGTCTGCAAACTTCACAATATGACAGCCTGGATGGAGAGGTGAGCAGTCATATGTGAGCAGTGTGAACAGGAGGGGCCTCAGCACACAGCCCTGAGGGGAGCCAGTGCTGAGGATTATAGTGGGGGAGGAGATGTTGTGAATTCTCACAGACTGCGGCCTGTTGGTCAGGAAGTCTAGGACCCAGTTGCACAGCGAAGAGCTCAGTCCTAGTGAGGAGAGTTTATTTATCAGGGTCTGTGGAATCATGGTGTTGAAAGCGGATGTGAAGTCCACAAAGAGCATACGGACGTAGGAATCCTTCTGCTCCAGGTGGGTGAGGGCAGTGTGGACCACGGAGGAGATGGCATCCTCTGTGGATCGGTTCTTCCTGTATGCATACTGGTGTGGATCCACAGTGACGTTGATGGTGGCTTTGATGTGGGTCTGAACCAGTCTTTCAAAGCACTTTGTGACTATCGGAGCCACTGGCCGGTAGTCATTCAGACCTGTCACTGCGGAGCTCTTGGGGACTGGGATGATGGTGGCGGTCTTCAGGCAAGTGGGGACTATGTGATCAACTCCACATATAGTTAGTAGGCAAGCCTAAGAAGGGAAATCACTGTTGTAGAGACCAGTCTTGCTCAACTTACGGTTCTGTACCTATATATATATATATATATATATATATATATATATATATATATATATATATATATATATATATATATACACTGCTCAAAAAAATAAAGGGAACACTCAAATAACACAATATAACTCCAAGTAAATCAAACTTCTGTGAAATTAAACTGTCCACTTAGGAAGCAACGCTGATTGACAATCAATTTCACCTGCTGTTGTGCAAATGGAATAGACAACAGGTGGAAATTATTGGCAATTAGCAAGACACACTCAATAAAGGAGTGGTTCTGCAGGTGGGGACCACAGACCACTTCTCAGAACCTATGCTGTCTGGCTGATGTTTTGGTCAGTTTTGAATGTTGGTGGTGCTTTCACACTCGTGGTAGCATGAGACGGACTCTACAACCCACACAAGTGGCTCAGGTAGTGCAGCTCATCCAGGATGGCACATCAATGCGAGCTGTGGCAAGAAGGTTTGCTGTGTCTGTCAGCGTAGTGTCCAGAGGCTGGAGGCGCTACCAGGGGACAGGCCAGTACACCAGGAGACGTGGAGGAGGCCGTAGGAGGGCAACAACCCAGCAGCAGGACCGCTACCTCCGCCTTTGTGCAAGAAGGAACAGGAGGAGCACTGCCAGAGCCCTGCAAAATGACCTCCAGCAGGCCACAAATGTGCATGTGTCTGCACAAACGGTTAGAAACCAACTCCATGAGGATGGTATGAGGGCCCGACGTCCACAGATGGGGGTTGTGCTCACAGCCCAACACCGTGCAGGACGCTTGGCATTTGCCAGAGAACACCAGGATTGGCAAATTCGCCACTGGCGCCTTGTGCTCTTCACAGATGAAAGCAGGTTCACACTGAGCACATGACAGACGTGACAGAGTCTGGAGACGCCGTGGAGAGCGGTCTGCTGCCTGCAACATCCTTCAGCATGACCGGTTTGGCAGTGGGTCAGTAATGGTGTGGGGTGGCATTTCTTTGGAGGGCCGCACAGCCCTCCATGTGCTCACCAGAGGTAGCCTGACTGCCATTAGGTACCGAGATGAGATCCTCAGACCCCTTGTGAGACCATATGCTGGTGCGGTTGGCCCTGGGTTCCTCCTAATGCAGGACAATGCTAGACCTCATGTGGCTGGAGTGTGTCAGCAGTTCCTGCAAGATGAAGGCATTGAAGCTATGGACTGGCCCGCCCGTTCCCCAGACCTGAATCCGATTGAGCACATCTGGGACATCATGTCTCGCTCCATCCACCAACGTCACGTTGCACCACAGACTGTCCAGGAGTTGGCGGATGCTTTAGTCCAGGTCTGGGAGGAGATCCCTCAGGAGACCATCCGCCACCTCATCAGGAGCATGCCCAGGCGTTGTAGGGAGGTCATACAGGCACGTGGAGGCCACACACAATACTGAGCCTCATTTTGACTTGTTTTAAGGACATTACATTAAAGTTGGATCAGCCTGTAGTGTGTTTTTTCACTTTAATTTTGTGTGTGGCTCCAAATCCAGGCCTCCATTGGTTAATAAATTTGATTTCCATTGATGATTTTTGTGTGATTTTGTTGTCATTCAACTTTGTACAGAACAAAGTATTCAATGAGAATATTTCATTCATTCAGATCTAGGATGTGTTATTTGAGTGTTCCCTTTATTTTTTTGAGCAGTGTATATATAAATATAAAATTCTGTCTTCTCCTCAGACTAATCCCACCTACCTGGCCAAGCTGATCTTCCAGATGCCCCAGAACAAATCCACCAAGTTCATGGACTCTGTGATTTTCACCTTATACAACTACGCCTCCAACCAGCGGGAGGAGTATCTGCTGCTCAAACTCTTCAAAACCGCTCTGCAGGAGGAAATAAAGTAAGATCCAGCTAACGGGTAAACTTGTTCCACCCGTAGATCAGGACACCTTTCCTGATAACGAATGATCTTAGTGATTTAGAACACCAATTTTGTACCCGTTTCCCAAAAGTCTTCTTAGTTAGGAAATAATGCTGAGTACTTCTTTGTTGACTCTGCCTCAGCACCCATTTATGTGTTTTCTTATTATTACACTACAAAAGTACTATTAGGAAAGTTTAATAACTTTTAACAGTAAATAACTGATAAAAACAAAAAGCATAAACATTTTACACTTACAATTCCTACCTATCACATATCAAGCCAAAAAATCCTTTAATCAAGATTAATTATTAGTTTTATGTAAATTAAATTATTTAATTTCATTTTTTCATATGAAGAAAGATGAGTTGCTGTGGATTGGTTATGTTTGTCTTGTTTGAACAGATCAAAAGTGGACCAGATCCAGGAGATCGTAACTGGAAACCCCACAGTAATAAAGATGGTGGTGAGCTTCAACAGAGGAGCTCGGGGTCAGAACGCCCTGCGGCAGATTCTCTCTCCGGTCGTTAAGGAAATCATGGACGACAAGACGCTGAACATCAAAACTGACCCAGTGGACATTTATAAGAGCTGGGTTAATCAGATGGAGTCTCAAACAGGAGAAGCCAGGTTAGAGTTATTTATTTATTTATTGTTGTTATTGGCATATTAAATACAGAAAACACACAAGAAAAAGAGAGAGAAAAATGGTAGAGGAAAAGGAAAAAATAAATAAATAAATATAGTCATTATTCTATAAGCACATTCATTTGTTCAAAAAAACAAAAGGTAAAAGATTCATAAAAATTAAACAAATCATTCATAGTATGATATCATTATTAGCTGACTAATCCATAGAGTCCATATTGTCACATTCCAGATACTAGTGCTGGGCGATTTTTACGAATAATTTGGTTAATTTAAATGACAGTTTTAATGCGATTTTCACGCAGCCCCTGCCTGTTCCAGCTGGTCTGTATCAGGACTGATTGAGCAGTCAGCTGTACCGCCATAAAGACTCACTTAGCCCTCACTCAGAGAGAGAGAGAGACTCTACAGATGAGAGGAAAGTTGAGGCAGAAAAGACCCTTAAAAGACTAAAAATCACAAGTTAATTGACCAGAGCCCCACTGGGCAGTGGAGTTATGTTTTGAGTTGTTTTTGGGTGTTGGTGGAGGTCATTTAGCACAACGTCTGCAAATCGGGGCTGTACGAAGTCACTTTCACCTTTACGCAGGACTGTAAGCTGTCGTTTGTGAGGCGTGAGCGGTGTTTGTTTTTAACGTAGTTCATGGTGGAGAATAGCTGCTCACGTACATATATGGATCGGAAGTTCGACAGGACTCCAAATGCAGATTTCTTCATTTTTATATAGGTGTCTGGGATGGCATTCCATGTTTCAAACACGAGTTTGTCAGATCTTGGAAGGTTCTCAGTATCGCTCCATCTGTGATTCTGAACAAGAGTGACCTTCTGACAGGATCTTCAGGATCCTCTGTCAAGCGTTTGAATTAAGACACCCACATGTCTTTTTCAGCTGTCAGCCAGCTCCAGCTCCAGCTCCAGATCCAGATCAGGTTGACTTACACCTGCAAATGCAGTCACGTTTAACAGGGATGGATCGATGGTCAGGGGAGTGATGGGGAAGGACAGTGGTTTTTTTTTTTTTTTCACAGAATTGTTCCCAAACGATGCCTGCATTGTGGTGATTGCAGACTGCAAATACTCTGAATTTATAATCTTTGTAAACTTGTTTGAAGTCCCTTAAAGAGGGAAAGTGAGACAGTTTGCCTCTCTCTAAATCTCTGGCTAAAACTGTCCGTTTGCGCTCAAACGCAAACACCTCCTCCAGCATGTGTAGCGCTGTGCTTCCTCTCCCCTGGAGAGTTGTGTTCAGCGTGTTCAGGTTCTCTCTCATGTCCACCATGAAGTGCAGCTTTTCCAGCCACTCTGGCTGTTCCAGCTCAGGAAGGTGAGCCCTTTGCTGCTCATGAACCTTTACCTCTTCCAAACATGAAGCAAAACGTTTCAGAACCTCTCCTCTGCACAGCCACTGGACTCTGTTATGCAGCAGGAGATCTGAGTACAAGTTCTCCACCTCATCCAGTAATAAACAGAACTGACGGTGATTTAAACCTTTTGCCATTATTTTATTGATAATTTGAATGACAACATTCATAACCTATTTCCTGAGACTCGTCTGTTAAGTACATGTTTAATTGTTGCTTTTAATACTGTAAAGACTTGTAATGTACCTTTTGAATACAGTGATACCAATAATCTACTGGCAGTCTTCCAGGCTACCAGTATTAATCTGTTCGACTTGAGCCATGGCACAACTCCACTACTTGTTCGGTCAGGCTAGAATGCAGAAAAGCAGAACGGAAATGGAAAAAGGATAAGCTACAGGTATCCTATGAAGTACTTGGCAGTGAAATAAAATTTTTTTCCACCATTGTCAAAAAGAAAAGGCATTAGCTTCATGCACTGTTTAAGACCATCAATTCTGCTCTGAACATTAAAAAACCTGCATGTCTCAAATCCTCTGTAAACATTTTCACAGTTTTTCACTAAGAAAATCACTAATTTAAGGTCTGCTATTAAATGTCCCTCCTTTACTCCCCATATTTTAGTGACTACTGTCTTTGAGAAGTTTGGGCCTGCACCTTCTAGCCTGGCAATTGAAAGCAAGTTCTGGCCTTTTAGATATCTCAGATTTTTCAGATGAAGCTCAATCAAACATTTATATTTATAAAAACATATTTATATTTTTTAAATCAAATCAATTTTATTTGTATTGTGCTTTTTACAACTGGTGATGTTTCTGCTTTACAGAAACATGATTACAGGACAAAGAATCAGGCAAAACATTAAACATAGAAAATACAGAATACAGAACCCCCAGTGAGCGCGGAGGCAAGGAAAAACTCCCTCAGTGCAGTATAGCAGCACCACTAATGGAAGCAGTTAGAGTTGATGTAAGCTTGGATGTAATCTGTAGCGGAGAGTAAGATGGATGATGAGCAGCTGATCTGTGGTGGGTGATGGATGGAGAAGAGCTGACTTCAGAAACTTCCATCAGTCTGGCTCTACAGGAGACACGACAGTCTGAGGGTCCAACATCCATCAGTATGGGGTCAGACAGGTGGGCAGTCAGTAACTCGGAGGAAGGCAGAGAGATGGAATTAGTTTTGACTGGATTTATGTAAAACGGAGAATATAAAACATTATCAGAGTGTGATTATCTAATGACTCCGGCAGAACTGAATAAAACAGCCTAACTAAAGGCAGAGAGCCAGAAGGTAACATAGACACGGAGGCTCCCTGAAGCATCCACCCACTCCACCTTCCACAAACCTGAGTGACCGTGTGCAGTGGTAGAACAACAGCACCAGCATCTCAGTTTACCCACAATTCCCTCTGTCCATGAACCCCTTAATCTACAGCCTTATCTAAAGGGAAAAACATTAATTACCAAAAGCTAAACTAAACAAGTAAGTTTTCAGTCTAGACTTAGATTGTCCCGGACATATGTATTTACATACATATTGTATGTATGTAAATATTTACAATAAGTTCTAAATAATTTATTGTAAATTCAGAATTATTTGTATCAGATAAACTTTTTTTGCATCAGAGGCATGACATCAAAGATTTGTCACTAATGTTGGGTCAAACATTTATGCAACGAAATGATTCTTTGCTAGTTGGCAGTTAATAAATTGAATGAACAGATATGATTGTTTTAATATGGGACTGCACCTTTGTCTTGTACAGCAAACTGCCTTATGACGTCACACCAGAGCAAGCGATGAGCCACGAGGAGGTTCGCAACCGGCTAGAGGCATCTATCAAGAACATGCGCACCGTTACCGACAAGTTCCTGTCGGCCATCGTTGTTTCTGTTGACAAAATCCCGTGAGTAGCTACATCTGAGCTGCACCCTGGTCTTGATGTTATGTGTTTGTTAGTATTTATTCAGATTTAATGTCAATGATGGTGTGAAGGTTTGTGTTAAACAAGTTTATTTAAACCGTCACAATATACTGCTTTTCTACAGTACCACAGTATGTTACGGTTATATCGTGGTACATATTGTATCACTTTCGTCCCTAAATACACAGCTCAGAAGTGTGTTTTTGTGTGTAAGTGATATGTGTCTGCACTGTTTGTGTCAGCGTATAATGTATGGAAATGAGCATTACTGTGTTCGTATTTGAATAGTCAAATGCAGGCCGGTTATATGAGCCACATCTTTGTTCAGGCTGTGGGAGGAGCCCTCAGTGCTGCTGACAAACTGTCTGACTGTGTTCATCCACAGGTACGGGATGCGTTTCATAGCCAAAGTGCTGAAGGACACACTTCATGAGAAGTTTCCTGATGCCACGGAGGATGAGCTTTTGAAGGTTTGTGGTCAGAGGCATCGTATGAATCGTTGTGGACTCTGCTTTGCTTTATACAAACTTAAATTTACATTCTCATATGTCTTTGGATGTTTATATATTTCTATACAACATACACCACTGTGCTTTTTGCATTCAAACAACGCTCTGAAACGCACACCTTTCCAAGTGTAATTCTTTTCAGTTGTGATGCACACTGAGCACAGACCTCCTCTGTGTGTGCTATTTTGTTGTATTGCACAAGTTCTCCTTTAAAAAAACCCAGCATCTGTTTTTGATATATCTGTTTTTAATAGTTTACATGCAAAGATCAGTGGTACTCCTGGAGAAAATAATTATATATATATATCTGCTCACAACACCAGGCAGAACATAGAGAGCCACTGATATTCTATTTAAACCTGATAGTTTGCTAAGAATACACATACCGTTACACCCCCTAATACCCACGTAACCCCAGTGTTGTGATCTAGATCAGGATGCCAGGTTTTTACCAAAACACAGCTCTATTATTGGAGGGAATCCTTTATTCTTTATATCAGGGGTCGGCAACTAGTTTTGGCCACGGGACAGATATTTTCCAAGCCGTTACGTGGCGGGCTGTTTTTGAAAATGAAACCGATAAACCCAAGAAGAAAGGAAAAACGAGAACGGACAGAAACTAAAGAGCATGACAGAGAGAGACAGGGGAGGCATGTAAACTAAAGTTCACCAGAGAAAGTTTTTATTTTATTATTTTTTCATTATAGTTCAAACAACCTCAACATCTGGTCAGTGGGCCGCCTATTGCCGACCCACGTTTTATATTATTTCTACTGCTGAGGACCATCTTACTCCTCTCAATGCTGCCTCTGTATCTGTATCTCTCTCTCTCTTCTACTTCTATTTCTACTTCCCTCTTTCCCCTTCTGTGTCTGTCTCTTGCTTTCTCTTCCCATCCTACCCTCTATTCCCATCTCTCTCTCTCTCTCTCTCTCTCTCTCTTACTCTCTCTATCTCTCTTACTCTATCTCTCTCTCTTTCTCTCTCTCTTTCTCTTACTCTATCTCTCTTACTCTCTCTCTCTCTCTTTCTCTCTCTTACTCTCTCTATCTCTCTTACTCTATCTCTCTCTCTCTTTCTCTCTCTCTTTCTCTTACTCTATCTCTCTTACTCTCTCTCTCTCTCTTTCTCTCTCTCTCTCTCTCTCAAAATTCAGTTAGCTTTATTGACATGATAAAATTAAATTTGTATTGTCAAAGCATTTCAGATAAATAGTACAGACATATATGGGTACAACAACATACAAATATAGAAGCGCATATATATACACATATATACACATATATACACATATATACATATCTATACACATATATAGACATACAATCTGATTTTAAAAAATGCAAAGGAAGAGAAAAAAAATTATCACACTAAAATATGCATATTAAAAAAATCTAATTTGTATAAGAGTAAAATAATGATATATAAATTGTAAGAAGTGTGCATGTGTGTGTGCATGTGTGTGTGTGCATGTGTGTGCATGTGTGTGTGTGCATGTGTGTGTGCATGTGTGTGTGTGCATGTGCGTGCGTGTGCGTGCGTGTGTGTGCGTCTGTGTGTGTGTGTGTGTATGCATGTGTGTGCGCGCATGCGTGTGTGCATGTGTGTGCGTGCGTGTGTGTGTGCGCGCGTGAGTGTGTGCGCGTGAGTGTGTGTATGCGTGTGCGCGTGTGTATGCGTTCGTGTGTGTGCGTCTGTGTGTGTGTGTATGCATGTGTGTGCGCGCATGCGTGTGTGCATGTCTGTTCGTGTGCGTGCGTGTGTGTGTATGTGTGTGCGTGCGTGCGTGTGTGCGCGTGCGTGTGCGCGTGTGTGTGCGTGTGTGTGTGTGTGTGCGTGTGCGCGTGTGTGTGTGCGCGCGTGTGTGTGCGCGTGTGTGTGCGTGCGTGTGTGTGTGCGTGCGTGTGTGTGCGTGTGCGCGCGCGTGTGCGTGTGCGCGCGCGTGTGTGTGTGTGCGCGCGTGTGTGTGCGTGCGTGTGTGTGTGTGTGTGTGTGCGCAGGGTTTGGGAGTGTGTGAGACTCCTATAGGTAACTGGCTGCAGTGGGGGCTGATGGTCCCTCTCCTAACAGAACAGGCGGTTTCTCGCTGTCGCTCAGGGCTCTAAAATCACTCAGAACATTTTCAACTGCAGCTCTGTCTCCTCCTCCCCTGTCCCGCAGTGAGCACATATCCTCTCCTCTCTCGGGGTGCAGGACTTTCTGATCGGGTCTCTCTCGATGGCCAGGCTGTGGTCATTCAGTCTGTATTTGGTGAGGATCCGTCTCTGCTTCATATCTCGGACAGTAAGGAGTTACGTGGTCAGGGTGTACTGATGTTTTAGGGTCAGATAGCAGTCCAGTTGGGTTTTGAGAGAGATTGGGATGTCCAGTGTTCCAGGTAAGTATTTTTGTATTAGTCCTGGTCAGAGGGTTGGGGGTGTTGGGGGTCAGGTTGTTGGTCAGTCAGCTCTTGGGATTGAAGGGCCTGAAGGCTTGTTTTGGGACTTGATTGACTTGATCATTCTACAGAATTCTGCATGCAGGGCTTCAGTAGGATGATTGTCCCATCTAGTGTAGTCATGGTGACTGAGTGGACCCCGTACTTCACTACCGTATAAGGGCAGGATTATACTGTCAAATATCTTTAGTCAGATTCTAATTGGGATGTCGATCTTGGAGAATTTGGTTTTGATGGAATAGAGGGCTCTGCATCCACTGCCAGACCAAAGCAGCCTGAGGCACTGATTCTCAGCCCCAGGTAATCATAGGAAAGTGCCTGATCTAGTGTGGTGTTTCCTAGATTAAACACGTATCTGTTTTCCTGAGATCTGGCTTTCTTTTTTGAAGATCATGACTTTAGATTTATTGGGGCCCAGGTCTGACAGTACTTCTCTAGCAGATCCAGAAGCTGCTGATGGCCTTTTTCAGTGGGCGACAGCAGCACCAGGTCATCTGCATAAAGGAGAAATGTAACTTCCGTTTTGTTTGGTGTCAGGCCGGGATCTGCAGATTGCTCCAGGAACACCGCTAAATCATTAATATAGATATTAAAGAGAGTAGGAGACGAGCTGCAGCCCTGTCTGACACCACGCCCCTGAGTGAAGACTTCTGTCATTTTATTGCCAATTCTTATTCCACATTTATTGTTGACACACACAGAGGTGGAAAGTAATGAATTTCATTTACTCACGTTACTGTAATTGAGTAGATTTTATGAGTAATTTGTCATTTTTAAAGTAGTTTTTAAAATAGGTAACTAGTAAAATAGGTTTACTTTTACTCAAGTACATTTTGACAAAGTAATTTACTTAGTTACATTGTAAAACTTCCTGTTACTGAGTAAAAATAAAATGCTGGGAAAAAAATGAAAACTAAAAAAACAAAAAAAAATACGGCGCACGGATAAAATAGCCTCGTTACTCATATTTCATTCCGGCAACATAAAAAAACAAACAGATAAATCGCGCCATCCGGAAAGCTTGTGGTTGGATAACAAGTATAAACATATACCATTCAGACACTCGATTGGTCTGTATTTGATGCATGACCTGCACGCCACGTCAAACTCCAGAAGTCCGCCAGTGAGAAAATTGGTAGGAAGACCCCAATTATGCGTCTCCAGCTGCAGCAACGGAATGGTTGGATGCAAAAACAACTGTTTTCGGATGCGATGCAGCTCAGCAGCATGAGATTTCAGAAATTCACCATCTAATTTGAAAAAGGTAAACGGTATGTTTTCTACAGTTATATGTTGATAAGATATTATAGTAAACTAGTGATGCACTAATGGTGTATTTGTAATGTTTGCGGTGGTTTGGTAAATGCCAAGACATGCCGAGGTTTGTTTGCTAGGTCTAGGCTATGGACTATGGACTGGGATGGATTTTTTATTTCTGGACCTGGATTACCCAACTATAGCTACGTGTTTAGCTGATCCTTAAGGAACCATTCTAGGTTTCAAGCTGAGCTAAGAGAGCGTTGAGAGTAGACAACACTGACATCAAATCGAACGCTTCTACTTTATCGTCTTAACGCGTCCTGGCCCACCTGCGGGCCAGAAAAATATCATAATTAATATCTGGCTGTGTTTATGACTAATTATAGGCTCAACACACAATATGCCGTATATTGAAGCTTAGAATCTCTGCTTTTCAGTTGTCTAGCCTATTTAACTGTATTTCCTTTTAGAAATAAAACATTTAGGGCGAAATATGCCTTGATTATAATTAGGGCTGGACCCGAATATTCGGGTATTCGGATATTCGTTCGTTGAGTAGGTATTCGGTTTTTAATTTTGGTATTCGGATATTCGTTTTTTTTCTCCTTTCCAGAGTTCCACCTCACTCTAACCACTTCTGTTTTCGCGGGTCCCGTCAGAATATCTTGCGCGCGGGACAGAACTGAACTGTTATTGGCTGGAGCGGGAGTTTAATCCAGACGATGCGGGAGCAAATTAATAAATAGTTAAGAAAACTGTAATAATTGTAAAAAAAAAAAACCTAAAGAAAACTCTCAACGCGCAGGATGGACCGACACACACACGCACACACCGATGGTGTTTGGACTGGGGTAAGGAACGGGACCTCACTATTCAGCGCTGCTGTTTTAATAAATATATAAGTAAATTTGAAGCATTAAATGTAGTTTATTTAATTTATATTAGGAACGTGGGGCGGGAGCGGCAGAAATGTGTATGTGGCGGGCGGGCGCGGGATTAAAAGAAGCAATTTTTTTTGCGGAGCGGTAACGAGACAGAAACGCGGGAGCGTGGAAGAGTGGGTTTAAAAATCAGTCTCGCGCAGACCTCTATTATACATGATTAAAAAAAATGCAGGCTCTTCGAAACTGATTTACATAATAAAACGTAAGGGGTAATGTGGCAACAGTAGGGGCTAAATCGGTTACAAAAGCCTGGCCTACAAAAATGATGTCTGAACGAATTTCCTCTTATCTAATATAATTTAAAATGGCTTAAAAATATAAAATAATTTCTAAGCAAACGAAATATTTAATATTGAGCTTATAGCCCAAGTGCAAAAATACAAAATCAGTAATATGCCCTGCACAATCCTTTAACCGAAATAGACCAAGTACAGTTTACAATGACTGTCCTCTAATATAATTAACAATTTTTAAGAATATAAAATACTTCCTGAACAAACGTTTTTTTTTTGTTTGTTTTTTTAAGCAAATAGCCAAAGTGTGGAAACACAAACAGCAATTTACTGGGCTGGCTTGCGCAGCGGAGAAACCGTGCAGCAGCCTCCTAGCCTGCTTACGCAGCGGATAAGCCGCGTGTGGGGCAGCAGAAATTCCGGGATGAAAACACAAAGAAATCTGGGCTAAAAACACAGAAAAAATATGGGGTGAAAACACAAAAATATGGGGGATAAAAACACCAAAAATCCGGGGTGAATATGTCTCGTCGGTCAGAGCAAATTGAACATTTTTCAGTGGATTAAAGGGGCCGTGATTTGCTTTTTTTTTTTTTTTTCGAATATTCGAATATTCGCTTCGAATCAGTGCCGAATATCCGGAGCTCAAAAAACGCTATTCGGGCCAGCCCTAATTATAATATAATATTACTTAAAATTTGCATACTTTTTACGTACGTCCATATTTGATTCAATGCGGACATGTTATACATCATTCCAACTGTCTAACTCTCAGGATTACGGAACTGCTAACCATTTCACTGTACGTTTCCTGAATTAGAGCCTAAAGAGTGCGTTTTATACAGTTTTACAGCAGCTTGTGTAATTAATCCCCCTGAGTAACTAGACACTCACACACACTCAGCCCCAACCAGCGCTTATCTCTCCTTGCTGCTTCAACATCGCTTCAAATAAGTAAATCCATCAATCCATTCACCAATAATCCTGTTCTGTTGAGTTATGCTACCCATTGATATGTGCTTCTTTACGACACTGCGCCGACCAACATTCTTTTTTGTATGATTTAATGTTTTTAATTACACTGCTCAAAAAAATAAAGGGAACACTCAAATAACACAATATAACTCCAAGTAAATCAAACTTCTGTGAAATTAAACTGTCCACTTAGGAAGCAACACTGATTGACAATCAATTTCACCTGCTGTTGTGCAAATGGAATAGACAACAGGTGGAAATTATTGGCAATTAGCAAGACACACTCAATAAAGGAGTGGTTCTGCAGGTGGGGACCACAGACCACTTCTCAGAACCTATGCTGTCTGGCTGATGTTTTGGTCAGTTTTGAATGTTGGTGGTGCTTTCACACTCGTGGTAGCATGAGACGGACTCTACAACCCACACAAGTGGCTCAGGTAGTGCAGCTCATCCAGGATGGCACATCAATGCGAGCTGTGGCAAGAAGGTTTGCTGTGTCTGTCAGCGTAGTGTCCAGAGGCTGGAGGCGCTACCAGGGGACAGGCCAGTACACCAGGAGACGTGGAGGAGGCCGTAGGAGGGCAACAACCCAGCAGCAGGACCGCTACCTCCGCCTTTGTGCAAGAAGGAACAGGAGGAGCACTGCCAGAGCCCTGCAAAATGACCTCCAGCAGGCCACAAATGTGCATGTGTCTGCACAAACGGTTAGAAACCGACTCCATGAGGATGGTATGAGGGCCCGACGTCCACAGATGGGGGTTGTGCTCACAGCCCAACACCGTGCAGGACGCTTGGCATTTGCCAGAGAACACCAGGATTGGCAAATTCGCCACTGGCGCCTTGTGCTCTTCATAGATGAAAGCAGGTTCACACTGAGCACATGACAGACGTGACAGAGTCTGGAGACGCCGTGGAGAGCGGTCTGCTGCCTGCAACATCCTTCAGCATGACCGGTTTGGCAGTGGGTCAGTAATGGTGTGGGGTGGCATTTCTTTGGAGGGCCGCACAGCCCTCCATGTGCTCACCAGAGGTAGCCTGACTGCCATTAGGTACCGAGATGAGATCCTCAGACCCCTTGTGAGACCATATGCTGGTGCGGTTGGCCCTGGGTTCCTCCTAATGCAGGACAATGCTAGACCTCATGTGGCTGGAGTGTGTCAGCAGTTCCTTCAAGATGAAGGCATTGAAGCTATGGACTGGCCCGCCCGTTCCCCAGACCTGAATCCGATTGAGCACATCTGGGACATCATGTCTCGCTCCATCCACCAACGTCACGTTGCACCACAGACTGTCCAGGAGTTGGCGGATGCTTTAGCCCAGGTCTGGGAGGAGATCCCTCAGGAGACCATCCGCCACCTCATCAGGAGCATGCCCAGGCGTTGTAGGGAGGTCATACAGGCACGTGGAGGCCACACACAATACTGAGCCTCATTTTGACTTGTTTTAAGGACATTACATTAAAGTTGGATCAGCCTGTAGTGTGTTTTTTCACTTTAATTTTGTGTGTGGCTCCAAATCCAGGCCTCCATTGGTTAATACATTTTATTTCCATTGATGATTTTTGTGTGATTTTGTTGTCAGCACATTCAACTTTGTACAGAACAAAGTATTCAATGAGAATATTTCATTCATTCAGATCTAGGATGTGTTATTTGAGTGTTCCCTTTATTTTTTTGAGCAGTGTATATTTCCTTTTTTATTGGGAACATTAAACAATCTGCTTGAATGTTAAAAAAACATGTGAATAGCAGTTAAATCATATCAATGGCAAGTAAAAAAAAAAAACTATAAAAATACGGTTTATTGTCACCTATACATAATTTATGACTTGTATTTTTTTTACATCAAATAATTCTATCAAATAAAGTAACTATGTAACTTTTACTCTAAGTACATTTTAAATTGTGTACTTTTTTACTTTTACTCCAGTAACTTTTTAGATGGGTACTTTTACTTGAGTAGAATTTTAGCAAAGTAAAGGTAATTTTACTCAATTACAAATTTTCTGTACTTTTTCCACCTCTGGACATACATTGATTTAAAGAGGTCATAGATTTTACCCCTAAACCATTTTGGAGAATTTCATAATATAATCCTTCTTGCCAAATAGAATCAAATGCCTTTTTAAAATCTATTAATCATATAAAAACTTTGGTATTATTTTGTTGGTGTAAATGTTGGTGGATTATGGTGTGCAGGGTGTAAATATGATCAGTAGTTTGATGTTTTGGTAAAAAGCCAATTTGTCCTTTACGTCTGTATCCGGGTGTTAATGATGCAGGTTACTGCTCACACAGATGCCTCGGTAGTTGTCGGGGTCGAATTTGTCTCCTCTTTTGTAGATTGGGGAAATAAGCCCCCTGTTCCAGATCTCAGGAAAGCAGCCAGACTGGAGAATCATGTTGAACAGTCTGAGCAGAGCCTGCTGTAGCTGAGGGCTGCTGCACTTCAGCATCTCTGTCCTGATGGCGTCAGGACCGCAGGCTTTTCTGGATTTAAGTTTTCTAATTTGGATATTTAATTATCTTTTTTTGAGATTTGGTAATCAAGTGGGTTCTGATCATATATTCTAATATATTAAAATTTCCATTGATTTTTTGTTGTTCTAAATTTAGTCTATCTGTTGGTAATCCCTAATATAAGATTTTCTATGGCCAGTTTTTCATTTCTCTATCATGATTCCATCTAAAATTGCTGTCTAGTGGAAATGTACTGCAGGGCTCATATTTCATTGTTTGATGATGCTGATTGTTTCTTTTCAGGTAAATGATTTGATTTGACAGTGATCTGAAAGTGGTAGCTTTGGTCTGATGGTGAATGCACTAATAGTGGAGGGGTCCAGGTCAGTGAGCTGAACAGTACATAAACCTCCCTAAAGAGTCCCCTCTGACCCTACCATTACATACAGACCTGAGGATCGACAGAGGTGCACTAGCTCTTTCCTGTTCCTGTTCAGGACGTGATCAGGGCTGTTTCTTTGAGTGGACACAGTGTTATAGTAGATTGAAGTTTGGTTAAATATAAATGTGTTGCCAGTAGAGTCGATTATATCGTTCTCATTTCCTGTCCTGGCATTTAAATCTCCAATCAACATGACATGTCTGATCTCCTGAAGAAGATTCTCAAAGAAATTGTACTGATAATAAGGAGATTCTGAAGGGGGGTGTAAGCTGTACATATGTACAGTTATTTTTCACATTCAATAATGTTCTTACTTAATTCCTTTTTTTTTTTCAAATGTGTGTGGATTGTGTTTTGATTTCTGATAAATATAATTATAGGTCTTCCTTAACTCAAATAACAACCCTGATTCTCTTCCATGTTTAATATTGTTCTGTTTTAGAGTAGGAATTTCTCTATAATTTTGGGGACAGTTAGTGTTATCTTTACACCATGTTTCTAGAAGTATAATGATGTCGTGACTAGAAACACTTGCTAAAAAAAATCCAAATCTGTGGTTTTAAAACCAAATGATGAAGAACAGAGTCATTGGATATTCCAGGAGCAAATTCTAAGGGATTTCATCCTAAGTAAACAATTAATTGCTGAATTCTAGTGGCCTTATGTAACAGAAAACAGCAGTTATGAAATTGTATATACAATATAAATATAATACAGTTTGTATAGTCTCTCCAACAATTCTGCAGATGAGTTGGAGCAGCTGCCTCACCTCTTCAAGAGCTGGAGGGTCTGATTGTTTGCTACCAGATTCTACCTGTGCATAAGAGAGTTGTTGGCAGGGTGGCGGTAGAGCCTGTGCTG
The DNA here is from genome assembly GCF_023375975.1 of Astyanax mexicanus. Taxonomy (NCBI): domain Eukaryota; kingdom Metazoa; phylum Chordata; class Actinopteri; order Characiformes; family Acestrorhamphidae; genus Astyanax; species Astyanax mexicanus. Next base: position 2,870,457 of record NW_026040046.1, on the reverse strand, counting down.
TATTGATGGGCAGGGTTCGGTTGGTGCTGAAGATATATGTTGGGCTTTATTGGGAGCTGCAGCAAAATGTTGGGCTCTGGTGGATCCTGTAGGGCGATTCTGGGCTCTGGTGGATCCTGTAGGGCGATTCTGGGCTCTGGTGGATCCTGTAAGGTGGCGATTCTGGGCTCTGGTTGATCCTGTAGGGCGATTCTGGGCTCTGGTGGGTGCTGTAGGGCGATTCTGGGCTCTGGTGGGTGCTGTAAGGCGATTCTGGACTCTGGTGGGTGCTGTAGGACAATTCTGGGCTCTGGTGGATCCTGTAAGGCGATTCTGGGCTCTGGTGGGTGCTGTAGGGCGATTCTGGGCTCTGGTGGGTGCTGTAGAGCGATTCTGGGCTCTGGTGGGTGCTGTAGGACGATTCTGGGCTCTGGTGGATCCTGTAGGGCGATTCTGGGCTCTGGTGGATGCTGTAAGGCGATTCTGGGCTCTGGTGGGTGCTGTAGGGCGATTCTGGGCTCTGGTGGGTGCTGTAAGGCGATTCTGGACTCTGGTTGATCCTGTAGGGCGATTCTGGGCTCTGGTGGATCCTGTAGGGCGATTCTGGGCTCTGGTGGGAGCTGTAGGACGATTCTGGGCTCTGGTGGGAGCTGTAGGACGATTCTGGGCTCTGGTGGGTGCTGTAAAGCGATTCTGGACTCTGGTTGATCCTGTAAGGCGATTCTGGGCTCTGGTGGGTGCTGTAGGGCGATTCTTGGCTCTGGTGGGTGCTGTAAGGCGATTCTGGGCTCTGGTGGATCCTGTAAGGCGATTCTGGGCTCTGGTGTGTGCTGTAGGGCGATTCCGGGATCTGGTGGGTGCTGTAAGGCGATTCTGGACTCTGGTTGATCCTGTAGGGCGATTCTGGGCTCTGGTGGGTGCTGTAGGGCGATTCTGGGCTCTGGTGGGTGCTGTAAGGCGATTCTGGACTCTGGTTGATCCTGTAGGGCGATTCTGGGCTCTGGTGGATCCTGTAGGGCGATTCTGGGCTCTGGTGGGAGCTGTAGGACGATTCTGGGCTCTGGTGGGTGCTGTAAAGCGATTCTGGACTCTGGTTGATCCTGTAAGGCGATTCTGGGCTCTGGTGGGTGCTGTAGGGAGATTCTGGGCTCTGGTGGGTGCTGTAAGGCGATTCTGGGCTCTGGTGGATCCTGTAAGGCGATTCTGGGCTCTGGTGTGTGCTGTAGGGCGATTCCGGGATCTGGTGGGTGCTGTAAGGCGATTCTGGACTCTGGTTGATCCTGTAGGGCGATTCTGGGCTCTGGTGGGTGCTGTAGGGCGATTCTGGACTCTGGTTGATCCTGTAAGGCGATTCTGGGCTCTGGTGGGTGCTGTAGGGCGGTTCTGGGCTCTGGTGGGTGCTGTAGGACAATTCTGGGCTCTGGTGGGTGCTGTAGAGCGGTTCTGGGCTCTGGTGGATCCTGTAAGGCGATTCTGGGCTCTGGTGGGTGCTGTAGGGCAATTCCGGGATCTGGTGGGTGCTGTCAGGCGATTCTGGGCTCTGGTGGATCCTGTAGGGCGATTCTGGGCTCTGGTGGGTGCTGTAAGGCAATTCTGGGCTCTGGTGGATCCTGTAAGGGGATTCTGGGCTCTGGTGGGTGCTGTAGGGTGATTCTGGGCTCTGGTGGATGCTGTAGGACAATTCTGGGCTCTGGTGGATCCTGTAAGGCGATTCTGGGCTCTGGTGGGTGCTGTAGGGCGATTCTGGGCTCTGGTGGGTGCTGTAGGACAATTCTGGGCTCTGGTGGATCCTGTAGGGCGATTCTGGGCTCTGGTGGATCCTGTAAGGCAATTCTGGGCTCTGGTGGGTGCTGTAGGGCGATTCTGGGCTCTGGTGGGTGCTGTAGGGCGATTCTGGACTCTGGTGGGTGCTGTAGGGCGATTCTGGGCTCTGGTGGGTGCTGTAAGGCGATTCTGGGCTCTGGTGGATCCTGTAGGGCGATTCTGGACTCTGGTGGATCCTGTAAGGCGATTCTGGGCTCTGGTGGATCCTGTAGGGCGATTCTGGACTCTGGTGGGTGCTGAAGGACGATTCTGGGCTCTGGTGGGTGCTGTAGCACGATTCTGGGCTCTGGTTGATCCTGTAGGGCGATTCTGGGCTCTGGTGGGTGCTGTAAGGCGATTCTGGACTCTGGTTGATCCTGTAAGGCGATTCTGGGCTCTGGTGGGTGCTGTAGGGCGATTCTGGGCTCTGGTGGGTGCTGTAGGACAATTCTGGGCTCTGGTGGATCCTGTAAGGCGATTCTGGGCTCTGGTGGGTGCTGTAGGGCGATTCTGGGCTCTGGTGGGTGCTGTAGGACAATTCTGGGCTCTGGTGGATCCTGTAAGGCGATTCTGGGCTCTGGTGGGTGCTGTAGGGCAATTCTGGGCTCTGGTGGGTGCTGTAGGGCGATTCTGGACTCTGGTTGATCCTGTAAGGCAATTCTGGGCTCTGGTGGATCCTGTAAGGCGATTCTGGGCTCTGGTGGGTGCTGTAGGGCGATTCTGGGCTCTGGTGGGTGCTGTAGGGCGATTCTGGGCTCTGGTGGGTGCTGTAAGGCGATTCTGGACTCTGGTGGGTGCTGTAGGACAATTCTGGGCTCTGGTGGATCCTGTAGGGCGATTCTGGGCTCTGGTGGATCCTGTAAGGCAATTCTGGGCTCTGGTGGGTGCTGTAGGGCGATTCTGGGCTCTGGTGGGTGCTGTAGGGCGATTCTGGACTCTGGTGGGTGCTGTAGGGCGATTCTGGGCTCTGGTGGGTGCTGTAAGGCGATTCTGGGCTCTGGAGGATCCTGTAGGGCGATTCTGGACTCTGGTGGATCCTGTAAGGCGATTCTGGGCTCTGGTGGATCCTGTAGGGCGATTCTGGACTCTGGTGGGTGCTGAAGGACGATTCTGGGCTCTGGTGGGTGCTGTAGCACGATTCTGGGCTCTGGTTGATCCTGTAGGGCGATTCTGGGCTCTGGTGGGTGCTGTAAGGCGATTCTGGACTCTGGTTGATCCTGTAAGGCGATTCTGGGCTCTGGTGGGTGCTGTAGGGCGATTCTGGGCTCTGGTGGGTGCTGTAGGACAATTCTGGGCTCTGGTGGATCCTATAAGGCGATTCTGGGCTCTGGTGGGTGCTGTAGGGCGATTCTGGGCTCTGGTGGGTGCTGTAGGACAATTCTGGGCTCTGGTGGATCCTGTAAGGCGATTCTGGGCTCTGGTGGGTGCTGTAGGGCAATTCTGGGCTCTGGTGGGTGCTGTAGGGCGATTCTGGACTCTGGTTGATCCTGTAAGGCAATTCTGGGCTCTGGTGGATCCTGTAAGGCGATTCTGGGCTCTGGTGGGTGCTGTAGGGCGATTCTGGGCTCTGGTGGGTGCTGTAGGGCGATTCTGGGCACTGGTGGGTGCTGTAGGGCGATTCTGGGCACTGGTGGGTGCTGTAGGGCGATTCTGGGCTCTGGTGGGTGCTGTAAGGCGATTCTGGACTCTGGTGGATCCTGTAAGGCGATTCTGGGCTCTGGTGGATCCTGTAGGGCGATTCTGGACTCTGGTGGATCCTGTAAGGCGATTCTGGGCTCTGGTGGGTGCTGTAGGGCGATTCTGGGCTCTGGTGGATCCTGTAGGGCGATTCTGGACTCTGGTGGATCCTGTAAGGCGATTCTGGGCTCTGGTGGATCCTGTAGGGCGATTCTGGACTCTGGTGGGTGCTGAAGGACGATTCTGGGCTCTGGTGGGTGCTGTAGCACGATTCTGGGCTCTGGTTGATCCTGTAGGGCGATTCTGGGCTCTGGTTGGTGCTCTAGGGCGATTCTGGACTCTGGTGGGTGCTGTAGGCCGATTCTGGGCTCTGGTGGGTGCTGTAGGGCGATTCTGGGCTCTGGTGGGTGCTGTTGGGGCGATTCTGGATTTTGGTGGGTGCTGTAGGGCGATTCTGGGTTTTGGTGGGTGCTGTAGGGTGATTCTGGACTCTGGTTGATCCTGTAAGGCGATTCTGGGCTCTGGTGGGTGCTGTAGGGCGATTCTGGGCTCTGGTGGGTGCTGTAAGGCGATTCTGGGCTCTGGTGGATCCTGTAGGGCGATTCTGGACTCTGGTGGATCCTGTAAGGCGATTCTGGGCTCTGGTGGATCCTGTAGGGCGATTCTGGACTCTGGTGGGTGCTGAAGGACGATTCTGGGCTCTGGTGGGTGCTGTAGCACGATTCTGGGCTCTGGTTGATCCTGTAGGGCGATTCTGGGCTCTGGTGGGTGCTGTAAGGCGATTCTGGACTCTGGTTGATCCTGTAAGGCGATTCTGGGCTCTGGTGGGTGCTGTAGGGCGATTCTGGGCTCTGGTTGATCCTGTAAGGCGATTCTGGGCTCTGGTGGGTGCTGTATGGCGATTCTGGGCTCTGGTGGGTGCTGTAGGACAATTCTGGGCTCTGGTGGATCCTGTAAGGCGATTCTGGGCTCTGGTGGGTGCTGTAGGGCGATTCTGGGCTCTGGTGGGTGCTGTAGGACAATTCTGGGCTCTGGTGGATCCTGTAGGGCGATTCTGGGCTCTGGTGGGTGCTGTAAGGCGATTCTGGACTCTGGTGGATCCTGTAAGGCGATTCTGGGCTCTGGTGGGTGCTGTAGGGCGATTCTGGGCTCTGGTGGATCCTGTAGGGCGATTCTGGACTCTGGTGGATCCTGTAGGGCGATTCTGGACTCTGGTGGGTGCTGAAGGACGATTCTGGGCTCTGGTTGATCCTGTAGGGCGATTCTGGACTCTGGTGGGTGCTGTAGGCCGATTCTGGGCTCTGGTGGGTGCTGTAGGCCGATTCTGGGCTCTGGTGGGTGCTGTAGGGCGATTCTGGGCTCTGGTGGGTGCTGTAGGGCGATTCTGGGCTCTGGTGGGTGCTGTAGGGCGATTCTGGTCTCTGGTGGGTGCTGTAGGGCGATTCTGGGCTCTGGTGGGTGCTGTAGGACGATGCTGGACTGGGTGCAGTGTTGCTGTTGATGGTTCCATTTGGTCTAATTCTCTTTGGTTGCATTTCATTCTGAGATTGAGGCCAGCATCATAGTGATTAAGTTCTTGGAAACTGGGATGTTGTACAGCTTCTCCTATCATATGCTAACCTCCAGACGCTATCTACATGTATGTGGTCATATAGGTGTTCTGGGGTTAGTGTTGGGTGATGAGCAATTGAAATGGCCTGTAATTTGGCACATTCTCTGCTGATAACATCATTAATGTTCTTGATCATTTCACAAAGAACGTCTTGTCGTGGTGGTAAAGTAGAGATGATGATGTTGGCTCTCTCTCTCTCTCTTTCTCTCTCTCCCTATTTTTCTACTTCCCTCTTTCCCCTTCTGTGTCTGTCTCTTGCTTTCTCTTCCTATCTATTCCCATTCCCTCTATTCCCATCTCTCTCTCTCTCTTTCTCTCTCCTGGCTCCAGCTGCCCTCTCTTGTCCTTTGCTGCTCTCTGGAAGTTTCTGCTCCTCTATGCTGCTACAGAAGGTGAGCCTCTGTGTTACACTCAGTCACACCTTCTGTCCCAATCCTACTCTGTCCTACTGACCTTATTAGGAAAGTCATTGTTCTGACGTACAATAGGTGCAAAAATTTGAATCAAAATGCTTCACTTGGCACTTTTTACCTGCTCAAAAATATACATTAGCATAAATGCAAATAACACTCATAGAAAATGTGGTGGTTTTACATCAATGGGCTCATTAAAAAAATTCTCCTCATGGACTCTAGTTCCAACTATGACATCCTCATGTAAAAAGCTTTTGAATTAGTGGCATATATTTGTATTGCTGTGAGCTAGCTATAGTAACCCAACATTTCAACAGGCTGTTTAAGCTATTTATAGCTTTTTACAGCATAGCTAACCAGCTTTCACACGACACACAAAACGATGGGAGTGCTGTGTGGACACCACACAGAAGAGGAGCTGCGTCTGTGGTTGAATTATCTACGTTTAAAATGTCTGATTCTGTAGAGGGTTATTAGGCTGTGGTGAAGAAGGTGTATCGGTGCTATGAGTCTGTCAGGACAAGACGTTAGCCCCAGAGCTAATTTAACATAAACCATGTGTGATTCTCTGCGTCAGGATGTTCTGGTGTTGGTTTCCTTCCAAAGAATTGTAAGAGCAAAATGTATGGATGTTTGAGTCGATGTTTCAAATTTACTACCTTCCCACACAAACACTCCTCAGCTCCTCATCTTTGGAAGTCAAGGGATGTTAGTTTCAAAGAGGAAAATAAGTATCCTCACCAACAAAGAATGGAGAGGTCTATAATTTTAACGTAGGTGTACTTTAACTGTGACAGAATATAAAAAAACAATCCAGATCTCATTTGTATGATTAAAATACATCAATTGCCTTTTATTGCATAAAATAAGTATTTGATCAACTACCAACCAGCAAGAATTCTGGCTTTTACAGACCTGTTACTTTTTCTTAAAGAATCTGCACTGATCACCTGTATTACTTGTACATTACTTGTACCTGTTTGAACTTATTACCTTAATAGTGTTACGGCCAGCTCCTTCACACAAATAAATATATAAATATTGAGCTGGAGCTTCCATTTTAGATAGCTCACCAGGAACGACACTCAGAAACAATGTCTGCAAAGAAGAGATGGACGTACTCCAACCACAACACTACCAGCAACAAGATCAGAAAAAAGGTTGACTCGATGTAAAGGCACCTCACTAATCCCCATCTCAATACCTTGAATTAACACCTGCTGTCCTGTATTTGTCTGAATTGACAAATGCAAAACCCTATCTAAAAAAAGCTCCAGTGTCCAATGGACTGTAGTCAGTTAAATGAGAATCATTTACTGAACCATGACAAGATCCCTGTGTGACCCCTAAAGGCTGCACTGCTAACTCAGAATTTAGCAGAGAGGTAATTAACCCCACTGGTTTAGCCAGTCTTCCTTTTTTAGCAAGTATAGGACACTCAGACACTATGTGTTCAAGCTTCCTGCAATAGAAGCACTCAACTTCGAACTCAACGATCTTGACTGATCGATTTCTTGATCAGCTCAGTTTTTTTCTTGGTGCCTATTGTGCTCTTATGTGTTAAAACAAACTCATCTGCTAAGATGGCAGCTTCAGAGAGTTTGGACACATTCTGTTCATTTAGACACAACCTCTGGAACACAGTTTTTAAATTCTTCTAAAAGAAGTAAATCACAGAGTTGTTCTTTATTTTCCAACTTCATGGAAACACACCAACGGTCAAACAAGTACTCTTTCTCCCTTGCGAACTCTACATCAGTAGTTACCTCAGTTTTCCTAAAATGGCAGAAACGCTGCCGGTATGCCTCAGGAACTAGCTCATATGTATTTAAAATGGCAGTTTTAACATCCTCATATTTAGAACTTTTTTCAGCACTAGGAGAGGAGTATACTCTCTGTGCTCTTCCTGTTACATTGTAGAGTCCACACATCTCTAGGCCATTTTAAGGACGTAGCCACACATTCAAAATGAGAGAAATATTTCTCAACCTCCTTTTCAGAAAACGGAGGAACCATCCCAATGTGTCTACTAACATATATACTGATTCGTGTACCTCTGAGGGAACAGGAGAAGCTAAAGAAGGAGATATAGGTGTTGGTGTCTTAGTAGTCATTCCTAACTTTCTCAATTCAAACTCCCTCTCTCCCTTTTCTCGCTCACGCTCTTGCTCAATTTTTAATTTCTGCAACTGGAACTGTTTTATTTCCCTCTCACTTTCTTGTGCTAACTTCTTTAGTTCGATTTCCTTGTCTAATTCCTTTTCCCTTAAAGCCTGAACCTCCCTTTCAGACCTATGTTTTGCTGCTTTTAACTGCATCCTTTTCTCTTCTTTTAGCTTTAGCTCACTAGCTGCACTCTCAACTGATGATAGAGAAGCCTCAGCTCTACCTGGCTCTTCAACTACAATAGAAAGGACCCCCTAACCAGGGAATAACTTGAGGCTTTTAAAAGTGTTTCTTTTAGTTTCCTTTTCCAGAACACTGATGCTAATTTCAAAATGCTGTGCAAGCTGTTCTTTAGTACATTTCTTCAACACTACTGAAGGATTAGCCTGAAATATTTCTATAATGGAGGCCATCACAATAAATGCACACAAATTACTATTACAGAATAAGCAAATGATAACAGCAACACAAGAACAAAAAGACAGATCAAAAGACACTCAACACCGCCACCATTAAACAAGCTACACTCTGACCCTCTAACAAAATAGACTAAACAAACTCTAAAACCCTGTTAACAGACAACACCATGCTATACTCCACTTACTGACCTTCAGGGTCTTACAAGTAAATATGCACAGACAGAGCAGTTGAATACACCACCAATGCTACCCAAACAGATCAAAACAGGTTAACACAGTCTAGCATTTACTTTAAACTTACACCACACACACATGCTCTCTCTCAAAACAAACAACACGAGTCAAAACCCACATCACATCAAGGATCACTGAAAGTAAGCATCTCCACTCACTAATTACCTAACCTAAAAAGCTAACTTCACCAAACTAATGTTCAGTGGTTTACCAGGCTCGAGGCATCTTTAAACGCTGAACTTGCTACAAGTGGGCCAGAAACTTAAACCCACGTGTGCAAAAGCGTACCCCCTACAGAGATTAAATTTCCACCCGGAATCACCACCAAAAATAAAAAAGGCAAAATAATAAATTAACACAACAAACAGTGCCTCGAAGGAAGGACTGAGACAAGCTGCAGCCCAGCTGAGACACTCTAACTCACTAGAGATGCACTCCTCACACACAGTGAACTTGAGGAAAGTGGTATGACTCACCCGCATGCCAAGATCCACAGAAACTCAACTTTACCCCTGAACTGAGGCAATCCGGACGAGAACCCCAATTTTTATGTTACGGCCAGCTCGTTCACACAAACCGCAACATAAAAAGAGGGGAGGCAACACCAGATTCAAAAATCAAATAATATCATTTATTATTATTAAAGTCTAGGGGAATCAAAAATAAGGAGGAAAGTTATAGGTCAGCGTATAAACGTGTGTGGTAACAAAAATCTAAGAAACCAAAAATAAGCCCTACTGTCCCCCACTGTAAATGGAGCTCTAACACAGTGATCCTTAATGTTGTGCTGGTAGCATGGCAGTCTTTCTGTTAGAAACTGCTGTTCAAGTAAAGTTCTCTTTTTGTTCCAGTTACTGTGATGCCCAGCAGAGTTTATTACACTACTCATTCTATACGTTTATCATCCCTGTGGGTGTAAGCTGTATCAGTGGCACAGTGCTGCACCAGTAAACAAACAAAAAACTAAACTGGCCACCTCCTTCTTCTAGCAGAATAAGGTGAAGGGAAGAGCTTTTGGGCCATACAGCTTAAGGGGCGAATGTGTGTGGCACCCCACATTCAGGGCACCAAACGAGAAATCAGCTGCTTACTACAGATCTTTATCATGTTACTGTATTCATGTTTACCTAAATCTCTTCTAATGTGATCTTATGTTTCTGCTGTATGAACTTTTACTGCTGAGAGAATAGTTTTATCATTTTTGGATTAGGAGTCTAAAGCAGTACTGCAGTGTATTCTGCTCATGTGGGAATATGATGGATATGTATGAATGAATTATCATTGGAAGTAAGTTTTTATTGTCGGTTTGTGTTTACAGATTGTTGGAAATCTGTTGTATTATCGCTATATGAACCCAGCCATTGTGGCCCCTGATGCATTTGACATTATCGACATGTCTGCTGGAGGTCAGCTGACCACTGACCAGCGTCGGAACCTGGGCTCCATTGCCAAAATGCTGCAGCACGCTGCCTCAAACAAGATGTTTCTCGGAGATAATGCCCATCTAAACCCCATCAATGAGTACCTCACAAACTCCTACCAGAAATTCAGGTAAAGAGCTTCATTTTCTTTTCTTACTCTATTCATATCCCAGGGAAACTGCTGTATCTAAATACCCTAGTGAGTAACGTGTAAGGCACGTGTCAAACTCAAGGGCCACCACATCCTTTTATGTGGCCTGCGAGAGCTTATAAGGTCTTATTGTCTAAAAATAAAGGTCAAAAGCTACATTTCCCACAATTCATGTCGATTGTGTCACCCGCTAAGTTACGGCTTACCGCCTACACACGGCAGTGTAGTGTTGATGAGGAGCGCTGCCGTAGTTTGGAGGTAAGCCTTAATTTTGGATGGAATTGAGACATATATTATATATATATATATATTGAGACAACTTTTCCAATAAAAGAAAAGTTGATGCAGACGGACGGCTGATTCAACAAAGAGAAGGTGAATACATGTTTGTGCTTTAAGGCAAAAGAGCAGAGTACAATCTACGCCGGCATTTCGACACCAAGCATCAAGCTAAGTACAGCAAAGCTAGCCTTCAAGAAAAGCAACAGATTGCACAAGAATTAAAAGACAAACTGAAGTCGCAGCAGAATCTGTTTATGAAAGCCACGGTCAAAAACAGTGCGACAGTGAAAGCTAGCTTTATCATGACTTCTTGCAACACGGCTGGTCGAGTAGGAATAAAGCTACACAGCTTTTTCTGTCCATGTTTGGAAGCAGCTATCTATGTGAACAGATGTTTTCTACAATAATAAGAACATCCATGCTGTTCTATGGACTGCCTCAGCACAGGTAGTAAAACTAGACATTGACACACTGGCACTGAGGAAACGCTGTCAGACATCTTATTAAAAAGAGAAAACATAGGTAATTATTTTTAAAAACCTAATTAGATTGCCATCAAGCTGCCGGCGCTCAGAGGGAGCAAAATTGGCCCTGCTCCCTCCGGGTGGGTAGATGGCGCTCTCTCCCCACATCACTCCTAGGGTGATGTCCACAGCACAGGGCGTCTGTGAGCTGATGTACCGGAGCCGAGCCGCTGCGCTTTCCTCCGAGCGCACTGGCTGCTCGGCAATGCTGCATCAGCAGCAGCTCGAAAAGAAGCGGTGGCTGACTTCACATGTATCGGAGGAAGCATGTGTTAGTCTTCACCCTCCTGGTGTGTTGGGGCATCACTGGTGATAGGGGGAGTCCTAGTGAGTGGGTTGGGTAATTGGCCGTGTAAATTGGGGAGAAAATGGGAAAAATTAGAAATAAAAAAATAAAAAATAAAAAAACCTAATTAGAATATAATAAAATAAAACTCAACCAAGAAGAACAATAATTAAACTTTATGCAATTTAATTTCATGATTGTGCTTGAATTTAGTTTTGTGTTTATTATTTTCAGAACATGATCACTGAATGGTAGAGGAGATCCACATGGTGTGTTTAATGACAGGCAGCATCCCCTTATCAAAAACTAACCTGAAAAATTTACCTATATAGTTGTAATAAGTCAACCTTTATTTTGGTGGTTTAGTTGATTGCATATTTATGTATATATGTAGGTGCTGTTGCAGTGTATTTAGTCTTTGCAGGTTTTATGTGTTTTTTATGTGTTCAATTCTTTTTGTAAAATGCTACATCTGTCACAGGTTCTTAGCAGCTCACAATTTATATTTATTAGTATATTTAGTATAACTTATACTAAATAAGCCTCTTTTGTCAAACGTTTTGATTAAAGTTAATATAACTTGTTTTTGATGTTATTGTTTATTCATTTGAATAGTTTGATCCTTAATTGATAGAGTTTGTGGATTTTATAATATGACTAATTAAAAGGATTTGTGTTATAACCGAGCAGCTAGCAAACATATTTCTCCCATGCAACTGTATTTTAATTTGATAAGTAGTACATTCAGAGTTATTTAACATTAAGGAGTAGTTACATTTTATATTACATTTGGTTACATTTTGTTACATTTATAAGTTACATCTGGTCCTTTGAGGACAGCCGATGTGGCCCTCGGTGAAAATGAGTTTGACACCCCCGGTTTAAGGGTTCTGTCTCTGTCTTTGTGTGAGAGTGTGAGTGTGTGAATGTCTGTGAGTGTGCATGCGTGTGAGTGCATTATTATATTAAATGTCAGTTATTTAATATTACTTTTTAAAATATTTGTATGGGTGGGTGAGACTCATGGCCACCATTTCCTTTTTTTTTTTTTTTTTTTTTTTTCAATTTTTTCCCATTTTCTGCCCAATTTACACGGCCAATTACCCAACCCACTCACTAGGACTCCCCCTATCACTAGTGATGCCCCAACACACCAGGAGGGTGAAGACTAGCACATGCTTCCTCCGATACATGTGAAGTCAGCCACCGCTTCTTTTCGAGCTGCTGCTGATGCAGCATTACCGAGCAGCCAGCGCGCTTGGAGGAAAGTGCAGCGGCTCGGCTCCGGTACATCAGCTCACAGATGCCCTGTGCTGTGGACATCACCGTAGGAGTGATGTGGGGAGAGGGCGCCATCTACCCACCCGGAGGGAGCAGGGCCAATTTTGCTCCCTCTGAGCGCCGGCAGCTTGATCCATCAAGCTGCATGAGTGGGGGTTTGAACCTGCAACTTCCTGCTCATAGTGGCAGCGCCTTAGACCGCTGGACCACTTGGCGCCCTCATATCCACCATAAACTACCTTTGATTATATCAACTACTGATTATAACTGATATGCCAAGAAAACAACAACGTTCACGTCCGTGTTTTTCTTTCCACAGCAATAAGAAAAAACAAAACTGCAAGCTGAATCTAGAGTTACATTTTAGAAAGAGTGTGCAGATCCTCAAATACAAGTAGTGCTGTAACTGACTCACAGGCTCATTTAACCCCATTTTCCCTGTTGTGTTTCAAAGTACTTTTTTTGCTACAGTAAAAAATGTAAGCGATATAATTATGAGTAGAATTTTGGATATCTGTCTCAAATGTGGGTCAGCCAGTCTGTGTTTAGAATCAGAGCTATGAATTTTATTCTGCATGCTTTTACAGTTGCTCATTTCTATTCCACAGGCGCTTCTTTTTGGCAGCATGTGATGTCCCGACGCTGGAGGAGAAATTTAATGTGGATCAGTATTCAGACCTGGTTACTGTGTCCAAGCCGGTTATTTATATTTCCATCGGTGAAATCATCAATACTCACACGGTACGAGTGTGAAGCACGTGGCCACGGTCACACACATCCCTGCCTGTATCAGCTATTTTCATCACTCAATGGGTTGTTTTTATCCTGTGCCTTATCTCCCACAGCTCTTGCTGGATCACCAGGATGCCATCGCTCCAGAGCACAATGACCCCATTCACGAGCTGCTGGAGGATTTGGGAGAGGTGCCTACCATCGAAAGTCTAATAGGTGAGTTACTGAGGAAAGATGCAGAACATGGGAACTAAAGAGCTGTTACTGATACTCCCATTCCATCCCATTCCAGGTGAGAATCCACTGCCGCCTGATGACCCTAACAAGGAGATGATGGGCAAGACGGAGGTGTCTCTCACCCTGACCAACAAGTTTGATGTTCCCGGTGAAGCCAATGCTGAAATGGATGCCAAGACTCTTCTACTGAAGTGGGTTCCACATTTCTCTTTTTTTTACTTTAAAGGCATGCTTGATTTCTTTCACCTGGGAGGGTTCTGTAAAGTAATTTAGATAGTATTCCCATATTACCACAGATAGTCTGCATTAAATTTTAAATTGTGTACTCTGTATGTAAACTAGTTAGCCATAACTACAATCACTACCTGCCTAAAACTGCGTTTTATTAAAGAAGCCTCTGTCATTTCATTTGTGAGATTTAAGTAACATGCTCAAATTACCACAAATATTCTGTATTAAAATGACATACCCTGTATGTAAACAAAACTCTACAAGATCTATGAAGGCATATTGTGGTATCTGACACCAACCCTGATGTTAGCAGAAGATTTATAGCTGTCCTGTAATTTGTGAGGTGAACCTCAATAGATCAGTTCAGTGAGCCGTAGGTGCTTGACAGATCACTGTGGATGAAGATAATGAATGTTTTTGATGTGATTGCTGATTGGAGTATGTATCACTTCCCTGTTTCTGAAAAGCCACATTCATTCAGGTTTTTTTTCTAATCCACCACCTGATGCAACTAATTACTGCCTTAGTACTGAGCTGGATGAATGGAGATTTGGATTTGAGTTAAACTTGCTAGACGATACCTCTCCACTGGGGACAGTTGGAGATCACAGATCTAATCAGTAATCTGTTCAATTACAAGGCTTTACCTGATAAACATAATCCAGGGTTACTGTGGCTTCTGTTATAAATAATAAAATAATGTGTTTTCAGCACCAAGAGGCTCATTGTGGATGTGATCAGGTTCCAACCCGGAGAAACGCTCTCGGAAATCCTGGAAACTGCTGCAACTCCAGAACAGGTAAACAACACAAAGGACCATCACACAGTTACACAGCTAGTATAATCAGACAACCTGTGTTCTAGCTACCACATTTGCATCTGTTCCACAGGAAGTAGAGTACCAGCGGGCCATGCAGCGGCGAGCTATTCGTGACGCTAAAACTCCAGAAAAGATGAAGCAGACAAAACCAGTGGTGGATGACAGCCTCACCCTGCAGGGCAAGAAGGACAAGATCAAGAGCAACCTTCAGAGACTGGCAGAGCTGGGCAAAGTTCATCCAGAGAACAGATACCAGGATCTGATTAACGACATCGCTAAAGTATTGTGTCAAATACTTGATTGTAATATGTACACATCTTGTATGTTATTTCTATCTAGAGATGGAATATCCATATAACACTGGTTCGTGTTCTCTGTTGAATTTAACAGGATATCCGGAATCAGAGAAGGTATCGTCAGAGAAGGAAGGCTGAGCTGGTAAAGCTTCAGCAGACCAACTCTGCTCTCAACACGAAGACCAGTTTCTACAATGTGCAGATCGACTACTATAACCAGTATATCAAGACCTGCATGGATAATCTGGCCAGCAAGGGCAAGTAAGTGTGAATTTCCTCTGTTTTATATACTCTGATTTTCATTCTCCAAAAGATTAAGTTATGCATTATTATTTTACTCAGGGTGTCTAAAAAGCCTGGAGATAACAAGGCCAAGAAGAGTAAGCAGGCCTCACAGAAGTATACAGCAGCTCGGCTGCATGAGAAGGGAGTGCTGATCGAGATCGAGGACCTTCAGACAAATCAGTGAGTTTTCACTTAAAAAGAGCTTTCTGTCTCCATAAACACCTAACATAAAATCACAGCTACTGCATCGTTACAGAGCGGAGTGTAATACCATGTAAAGTTACTAAGACCACGTAAAGTTACAGAGCGGAGTGTAAGACCACGTAAAGTTACAGAGCGGAGTGTAATACCACGTAAAGTTACAGAGCGGAGTGTAATACCACGTAAAGTTACAGAGCGGAGTGTAAGACCACGTAAAGTTACAGAGCGGAGTGTAATACCACGTAAAGTTACAGAGCGGAGTGTAATACCACGTAAAGTTACAGAGCGGAGTGTAAGACCACGTAAAGTTACAGAGCGGAGTGTAATACCACGTAAAGTTACAGAGCGGAGTGTAAGACCACGTAAAGTTACAGAGCGGAGTGTAATACCACGTAAAGTTACAGAGCGGAGTGTAATACCACGTAAAGTTACAGAGCGGAGTGTAAGACCACGTAAAGTTACAGAGCGGAGTGTAATACCACGTAAAGTTACAGAGCGGAGTGTAATACCACGTAAAGTTACAGAGCGGAGTGTAAGACCACGTAAAGTTACTAAGACCACGTAAAGTTACTAAGACCACGCAAAGTTACTAAGACCACGTAAAGTTACAGAGTGGAGTGTAATACCACGTAAAGTTACTAAGACCACGTAAAGTTACTAAGACCACGTAAAGTTACTAAGACCACGTAAAGTTACTAAGACCACGTAAAGTTACAGAGCGGAGTGTAATACCACGTAAAGTTACAGAGCGGAGTGTAAGACCACGTAAAGTTACAGAGCGGAGTGTAAGACCACGTAAAGTTACAGAGCGGAGTGTAATACCACGTAAAGTTACAGAGCGGAGTGTAAGACCACGTAAAGTTACAGAGCGGAGTGTAATACCACGTAAAGTTACAGAGCGGAGTGTAAGACCACGTAAAGTTACAGAGCGGAGTGTAATACCACGTAAAGTTACAGAGCGGAGTGTAATACCACGTAAAGTTACAGAGCGGAGTGTAATACCACGTAAAGTTACAGAGCGGAGTGTAAGACCACGTAAAGTTACAGAGCGGAGTGTAAGACCACGTAAAGTTACAGAGCGGAGTGTAATACCACGTAAAGTTACAGAGCGGAGTGTAAGACCACGTAAAGTTACAGAGCGGAGTGTAATACCACGTAAAGTTACAGAGCGGAGTGTAATACCACGTAAAGTTACAGTGCGGAGTGTAATACCACGTAAAGTTACAGAGCGGAGTGTAATACCACGTAAAGTTACAGAGCGGAGTGTAAGACCACGTAAAGTTACAGAGCGGAGTGTAAGACCACGTAAAGTTACAGAGCGGAGTGTAATACCACGTAAAGTTACAGAGCGGAGTGTAATACCACGTAAAGTTACAGAGCGGAGTGTAATACCACGTAAAGTTACAGAGCGGAGTGTAATACCACGTAAAGTTACAGAGCGGAGTGTAAGACCACGTAAAGTTACAGAGCGGAGTGTAATACCACGTAAAGTTACAGAGCGGAGTGTAATACCACGTAAAGTTACAGAGCGGAGTGTAATACCACGTAAAGTTACAGAGCGGAGTGTAATACCACGTAAAGTTACAGAGCGGAGTGTAATACCACGTAAAGTTACAGAGCGGAGTGTAATACCACGTAAAGTTACAGAGCGGAGTGTAATACCACGTAAAGTTACAGAGCGGAGTGTAAGACCACGTAAAGTTACAGAGCGGAGTGTAATACCACGTAAAGTTACAGAGCGGAGTGTAAGACCACGTAAAGTTACAGAGCTCCTGTTGGTTTCCCAGTACATTTGTTCACATAGTATATAATGTAGATCTATTAAATACAATAATGGTACCATGACAAAACATATATAATCATCAAGTAAAACTTTTGTTTATAGAATATACAGTTTTATTAAATTTTATTATTTCATTGGTTTTATAATATTAAACTTTTTTAATTTCTTTCTTGCAGATTTAAGAATGTGCATTTTGAGATCTCCCCGTCTGAGGTTGTGGGAGTGTTTGAAATAAAAGCCAAGTTTATGGGAGTGCATTTGGAGACGCTAATGTTAGAATACCAGGTAAAATCTAGTTTTCTTTTTTTCTCATTTGCCTTCACATATTTTGCTGCACAATCGTTGCAAAAAGATGGCAAATATAAAAAGGTTTTTTTATTTATTGTTACAGGACCTTCTGCAGTTGCAGTATGAGGGTGTGGCAGTCATGAAACTGTTTGACCGAGCCACTGTCAACGTCAACCTGCTCATTTTCCTGCTTAATAAGAAATTTTACGGCAAATAGAAGAAACTTTATAGATTGCACATCTCCAGTGCTGCCATTTATCTTTTTAATCACTTGGAATGTGCCTGTATATCAGTCGTGCCTTATCCTGAATCATGCTTTTCTAACTGTATGTCCATAAATGCAGTTCTGCAGTTGCTGGAATTTTCATTTGTTAGAAATCGGTCAGCATTTAAACATATCTGTATTAGTTAGCTTTACTCTGCTTGCCTGCGCTTTCAACATCATGTTTATGTAAAGAAATCAGAAGAATGTTTATTTGATGTTTTGTTTTTCTTTTGGTTCATTAAATCATTAAATTAAATTGTATTATCATTAAATAAATCTTTAAATTGTATTGCTTGGGAGAATGGACCATGTCTCTCGGTTCCCCCGTCCTATAGGACGTTTTCAGCTGGAGAACTTCACCTCTATACTTTCATACAGTCGAAATTATATTTATTAGGCGGATCTTTGCAACCGACCTTACTTAAAGTTTTGTGACCCAAGCGTGGGTTGTATTCTCTTGTCAAATTGTAATTTATTGGGGAAAAAGTAGTTATTTTCCTCCCAGCTTCAGACGCTGTATGCTGGATGAATAGTACCTTCATTTCCTTCTAGTGTCTTAGCTTTTCTGTTTTCAAATTTTGTTTTATATTAACTTAAATAAAAGTCAAATAAATAATCATATCATCTTAAGAAGACTCTTATGTTCCTGCTTTATGACTTAGTGTTTACTGCACTGGAAGGGTAGTGTTGCTATAGCTGTTTGTAACTTGTGTTGTTCACAGGATTGTAGATTTCTAGTCTCTGTAGTAAATAGTTGAATCTGATTATACTGAACTTTTTTGTCACTGAACATATTTTTCTGTATGCATGCATTTACTGTACGTTGTCACTTTGACAGAACTCGAACATGGAATAATTTACTTCAATATTAGCCCACTCAAATTTGTAATGTTTTAATTTTGTACCTTCCATTATGCTGCCTTTTTTTCAGATATCTGGTGTTAAAGGAACCAGGACCAACAAAATGATAAACAAAACAAAAAGTATCATTTAACATTAACAAATAAAGAGAAATACATTATTTACAGCTTTTTCTACAGTCTTTTTGTTCATTGTATATTTATGATTCATTGTGCTTTCTATTATATGGCTTATTTAAAATTGGAATTGCAATAATTATTTGTAAAATTTTAAAACATTGGTTTATTGTAGAGACTCCAAGCCGTAATCTTGAGAAGGGGTTAGGATGTTTAAAACAGATAAAGCTGTTTTATGATTCAAATTTTAGGAGTTCTATGAGAATTTGTAGCAGCTAGAGGAAAATTATAACAAACTAAAGAGACGCAGAATACGAAACCAAAGAGCCCAGAACAATTTCCACAGAGATTAACTGCAAGGTCAACCTACAGTGGTGTGAATAAGTGTTTGCCCTTTCATGATTTCTTATTTTTTGGATGTTTGTCACACTTAAATGTTTCAGATCATCAAACTAATTTCAGTATTTGTCAAAGACAACACAGGTAAACATAAAATGCAGTTTTTATCATTAAGGAAGAAAAAAAATCCAAATCAACATAGCCCTGTGTGAAAATGTTTTTGGACCCCAGACCTAATAGCTGGTTGGGCCGCCCTCAGCGCCCTTCACCTTCTTTAGCCATTCAGAGGTGAAGGACTGGCTGGTGTGTTTTGGATCATTGTCCTGCTGCAGAACCCAAGCTTGTTTTATCTTGAGGTCACGAACAGATGGCCGGATATTCTTCTTCAGGGATTTTTTGGTTTACTGCGGAATTCATGGTTCCATTTATCACAGCAAAACAGCTGCAGATCATCACACTACCACCACCATGTTTTACTGTTGGTATAATGTTTTCTGGAATGCAGTGTTACTTTTATGCTGGATGTAATGAGACACACACCTTCCAACAAGTTCAACTTCTGTCTCATCAGTATACAGTCAAGTCTTTTTTCAAAAGTCATCAGCATCATCAAGATGTTTTCTGGCGAAATTGAGCTTCAATGTTTTTAATGCTCTTTTTGCTCAGCAGTGATTTTCATCTTGGCACTTTGTTGGAGTCCCAACATTTTAGAAATGTCTTTAGAACCTTTATACCAGACTGATAGATCTCGATTACTTACTTTTTTTGGAATGTCTAGCTTTTGAGTATCTTTTGGTCTACTTCACTTTGTCAGTCAAGTATTATTTTAGTGATTTCTTGATTAGGAATAGGCAGTAATCAGGTCTGGGTGTGGCTAGAGAAATGAACTTAACTGTGATAAACCACAATTACATTTTAACTAAGAGGGCAAACACTTTTTCACACAGGGCCATGTTCACACTACACGACTGTTTGAGTGGTCAGGTCATTGTGCAGTTCACACTCCATGACTGTAGTGTTGTGTAGAGGACTCACCCACACTTCATAAACGGATCTGGATATGCAGAAGAAGTGTAGAGATATTAAGAAGGTCAGATATTAAACATGCTAGATATTTGTTGGGCATCAGTAATCACACGGCGACGGCTCAGCGTGTCTTTCAGAAATATAGAAGCCCCGATTTTTGTCACCGATCTACAAAAACCAGTGTGTGAAACCCAGTTAGTTAAAAGCTAGTTTCATGGGTTACCCCAGCAGAGCCCAAACATAGCCCATGCAATTACCCACTGGAGACCCAAGTGGACTGTCCCACATAAAACTACACACTTTGAATGGGAAGACCAAATGGTGCCCACATATTTGCCAATTTTGAGCCCAAGCCCAGCTTAACCCGATAAACCCAGGTAAGTGGGGCCCACTTGAACATGCTGACTGCGAAGCGTTCTATATGAACTGAAAATCTTGAGATCAGAGTCTTTGTTGTTTCCACAAAGATTCTATAGCAGGGGTGCACAACTTCTTAACCAAGGGCCAATTTTACATTACATTATACCACAGGGCCACACATTTTTACAGATGTATCCACACAAATTCGTAATACATTTAGTTACTATTGCATAATATCAGCTACTTACAAGAAATGGCTGAGTCAGTGGGAGATATTGTAGCACCATTCTGACACAAGCTGAATAATGTCAGGCTCCAGTGAGGTGGTCGCAAGTCTGAGCACCGCCTGCAGGTTTGTATCAGTTAGTCTTGTCCGCAGGAGAGATTTATTCAGCTTCATCAAGGAAAACATCTGTTCACAGAGCTTCCAAATATGAAGATCCACTTCTGTGCATTAGCAAAAATATTTGGAAACCGTTTTCTGTCCAGGATTAATAAAACTCTAGGAGAGGCATCTCCCTGTGCTTACTTCTCATTGCAGTAGAGCACTTCAGTTCAATTAATTCAAGTTGTAATTCACCAGGTACAGTTTCAGTATCTACAGAGAATGGATCAGCAAGTAGCCGGAGTGTAGCCTGTTCCTTCTGAACTGCACAAATCTTGCATTGAATACCTGCTTTAGATCTTCTAGTACACAGATACCCTATGACCATTCGTCTCACCAATCATGGAGGAAGCTCTGTCGGTTGTTACAGCTGATAGCTCGCTCCATGGTAAGAATGAGTCAAGTTTGGAAAGTAAATGTTCCGCAAAGTCAGCAAACCTCCAATAAATCTAAAGTGACAGTATTATTTATTAAAATTGCATCAGCTTTTACTTTAGTGGGCCATATGTTGTGCACCCCTGTTCTATAGCATCTAGAGGGATTATCCTGAACAGAGACACATGTTTAGTAACATATCCCTAACTTGTAAGTATTGAGAAAAAAAATTGAGCTATGTAGACTATATTTATCGCACAACTGCTGAAAGGAAACCAAGAATCAGTGTATGAAAAGATCCCTGAACTGTTGGATACCATAATACACCCAGGTCTTAATTGGAATTATGCAATAACAAAAGTCTGAAAGGAGGACCACACTCTAACTCCACTTCTTATCAACTAACCTCCCTATATAAACCAGCTTTAACTAACTACCTCTCATGATGAAAGTTTACTCTCCCCAACCCCTCCTAAGCAACTCTTGCCCCACCTCAAACCGGAGCAACCATCCCTTCATTCACCCTGTATACAGCACCTCCAGCAGCCCCTCCTGCACACATTAAACCCCCCTCTGGTCTCCTCTTCTCTACAAAACGGTATTCTCCAAGGTGCAGATCTCTCCTCACTGCTACTCCCCACTAGTTCATTTATTCCTCTCATCATCGCAACCGGCGGCGTCTCACTCACCTTGTGCAACCTTAACCCCCCTACATCTAAAAACCTCTCCACAACTGAATTCGCTTTCACCTACTCTATCTTCAGGGACGTCATCTGTTCTGTTTTTTCTTCACATCGCAAGAAACTAGATGATTATCAGCGCCTTTTCTCAGCTCGTGCTGTAGCTCGTCTCCAGCAGTGGAACCTCTCCTTTCTGGGGGGCTCCAGACCTGGAACTTTATTGCAGAGCTGACTGCTAAAATTCCTCTCTACCCCTGTCAATGTACCTGCTCTTGCTGCTGACCTTTCCTCACACCTCCTTGTTTGCCGCCTCCTTGATCGTTTCCTCTTTGGATTCTTCCCTAGTCTTGTAACCAAGCTCTTCTCTTACCTGCCACAACCTCCTGCAACACCGCACTGACCGAGCCTGACCTGGTTACTTTCCTCTTAGACACAGAAATCTCACGCGGCTTCACGATCCGTCCCTTCTCAGTCATAGATTCTCCTTTATCACCCCCTACACAAGGTCTAGCAGCTTTGACTATCACTTTCTTTTTTTTAACATCTTTTTTATTGATTTTTACAATCAGGAATCTCTGCATTGTAATGGAATATTGCAGTTGGAACAAAAACATGAGGGTTTAACCCTTTTTAATTATGTATAAAATTAAAAATACATTAAAAAAAATGAGTATGTAAAATTCTAGACAACATACACTTCAACTTTATAAAGTTTGGTAACGCTTTATAATACAGCCCGCGTTTTGGAGGGTAAGTTCATTTTACTAACGGTGTAACTTCTCTGGATAAACCAGTACATTCAAAATACTTACTGGGTCATACAGGTACTTTAACTGTAGGTATAAATAAGTACAACCAGGAACAAGTGTAACAACTAGGTAACTTTCTCAAACTTAACTTGTACCTTTCCAACACTTATGGTGTAACTGTTCTCTACAAATATATATACTAAATACTTATAGGGTCATACTCGTACTTAAACGTAGGTACAAATAAAGCACAGGAGAACGTGCAATTTTCATATAAAGTAATATACAATAATTTTGCCCTTTGTTAATGGTGGTTATAAAGGCTTTATTCCAGTCACAGGGAATAATTATTCTAAAAATTTAATAAGTTTGAAAAAGATGAGAATTTGATTTATGCTTTTAAAACTGTCGAGGGTGGAGCAGCTAAAAACAGTCAGGGTGGAGTATGAAGAAAATGTAAAGTTTGTAATGTCAAGACTAAAATATAATACTATTTATATGTCCTTAATAACACAATGAGGAATGCTAAGATTTTAAAGATTTTAAACACTTCTCTAGAGTTCCTGGGCTTCACCACCTTTTAAGCCTCACTTCCCAGAGACAAGCTTAACCGCTTCACTTCCATCATCTCCAGTATTCCCAATTTTTCACCTGCACCAAACAACAACTTCTTTCTCTCCTCGGCCACTTCAATTACACTACTTAAATCATTCCCCAGAGTCATTCTTTTATCTCTCTCATCCTCCACCTACCAGTTCCTCTACTCCGCCTCAAGCCTGCATGATTCCTCTGCACTTTGGGAAATTTATCCAATTATCATTGCTGCTCTCCTTTGGGGACATGAATGGTCAGGAAAATCCATTTTACTTCATTTAGACAATCTCGCCTCAGTCCACATAATCAATACACGCCTTTCCAAATCCCTAACAATCTTACCATTTGTCCGTCGCCTCATTTAGCACTCCATAAAGCACCAATTTATCATTAAGGCTGTTCACATCCCAGATCTATCAAACTCTATTTCTGATTCTCTCTCTCTTTTACATTTCCAGAAGTTCAATTCATGGCACTTCATCAATCAATCAATCAACCTTTATTTTGACTCGGAAATACATTGAGGGCAACCATCATTTTTAATGTAGCCGAGCATTTACAAAAACAAGAGTTGACATGACTAAATAACAATATAGAAAATATTAAAATATAAAAAAAAAAATCCAAAGTCCAAAAGTCCAAAATGGAATTCCATTTTTTGAAAAATGATTTGGGAAGGAATATTGATAATATCATTGGTAATCTCTGAAAAATGTAAAGCTAAAAAAAACATCTTAATTACCCTGCCAATAATTGTGATTGGGTGGGCACACCAAAATTGTCATTTCTTTGCTAACTTATCCAGTACTGGAAGCAGATTCAGCTCAAAAAGGGAGGAATAATCTTTTGTCACCGTTATTCCCGTGTAAATAAAATCCGTCTGGAATATTCTGAATAGTAAGGACTGTGTAATATCCACCCAATTAATATTCATTAATTAAATTTTTCAGTTGATTTTATATTCAGAAAATGACCCCAAATAAGTCCAATATATTTGGAAACTTTTAAAACGAGAAATATATAAGAGTATGTCATTTGCATACAAGGCGAATGTATTTGTCGTGAACACTGTATTATACCCATAGATATTCGGATGTGATCTAATAGTCTGAGCAAGTGGTTCAGTTGCCAGTGCAAACAGAGAGGGCTTAGGGAGCATCCCTGCCACTGAATTCTGTAGAGAGAGTTTTATTGGTCATTATTTTAGCAACCAGATTAGAATAAAGAAGTTTAATCCATGAGATAAAGTTTTCCCCAGACTAAATTTATTAAAACCTAAAATAAATAAGTCCACTCTATACGCTCAAATGCTTTTTTAGCATCGAGGGATATGGCCACAAGATCATTGTTTGTAAGGAGTAAATAATATTGAAAAGATGCCTAAGATTAAATGATGAATCCCTGCCAGGTATAAATCCAGGGGCTAAGGATTTGGCCAATAATCAATCCTACTACAAACATTATGTACAGGTGAATGAAAAAAATACTCCCTCCCCTCAGGATTTAGATCTCCAGATATCACTAATATCATATTCTTAATGAAATATATACTCAACATAAATCTGTCCATTTCTGGATCCAATACTAAATAAAAATCTCCTCCTATAATTAGATTTGTTGCAGTTAGACCTGGTACCAGGCCAAAAATCTTGATTTGGGCCATATATATTCAGAAAAGTAAAGGACATAGAATATAACTCACCCTTTACCAATATGAACCTGCCTCTTTACAGCAGACCGTGGAGCAATGTTTGAATTCTGGGATTCACTTCCATAATAAAATAGCTGTATCCCTGGCTTTGGCTGAAATACGGAATGAAATAATTGACCTGTCCATTGCGAACGTAGATTAAGACTAGAATCATTTTTTAGATGTGTCTCTTGCAAAAAAAACTGATGTCCGCTGAAAGATTCTTTAAATGTCTAAAAACTCTACATCTTTTTACTGGAATATTTATCCCCCTCACATTCCAAGAGATACATTTGAGATTTACAACTATAACTGTATTATTATTGTTATGAATAGTGGTCAACCATCAATTCTACATAAAAATTCAGAACAGCAGTCTTCAGGTGGCAGCATAACCCCCTAAACCCCCAAAACAAACTATAAAACAGTACAAACTAGCAGACTAACATGTCTAGCTGCCAGTCTGACTCGGCCACAGCGCCACTAATCACACAAACACTGGAGGAACAAGTGAGAAACACCTAACTATTCTAACTACAGTTGCTGGCAAAACGATTCATACCTCTTGAACTGTTTCACAAACTTAAATGTATTTAATAGAGATTTTAAAGCAACACAAAGTAGCACATAATTGTGAAGTAAAATGAAAATTATGCATGTTTTCAAAATTTTTATAAAATAAAAAACTGCAAGGTGTAATGTGCAAAAATATTCAGCCCCTTTACTCTGAACTCCCTAAATAAAATCCAGTGCAGTCAATTGCCTTCAGAAGTTGCTGAATAAGTTAATAGAGTCCAGTTGTGTGTGATTCAGTCTCAGTATAAATACAGCTGTTCTGTATCGTCCTCAGTGGTTTGTTAGAGAACATTAGTGAAAAAAACAGCATCACATGGCCATTCACCCAAACTGACAGATCGAGCAAGGAGAGCACTGATCAGAGAAGCAGCCTAGAGGACCATGGTCACTCTGGAGGGGCTGCAGAAATCCACAGCTCAGGTGGAAGAATCTGTCCACAAGACAGCTATACGTCTGGCCTTTATGGAAGAGTGGCAAGAATAAAGCCATTTTTGCAAGGAAGACATACAAAGTGCTGTTTGTACAGCAAACACTTCTGTGGTCAGATGAGACCAAAACTTTTTGGCCTAAATACAAAGTGCTTGAACTTGAAGTACACACCATTGTGAAACATGGTGGTGGCAGCATCATGCTGATCTTCAGCAGGGACAGTGAAGTCGGTCAGAGATGATGAAAAGATGGATGGGGCTAAATACAGGGCACTCCCAGAAGAAAACCTGGTGGAGGCTGCAAAAGACTTGAGCCTGGGAAGGAAATTCAAGACAATGACTGTACAGTCACATACAGTCAGAGCTACAGTGGAATGATTTAAATCAGAGAATATTCACGTGTTAGAATGGTCCACAAAGTCCTGACCTAAATCCCACTTCTGTGAGCTTCTGTGAGCTTCTGTGAGCTTTTGTGAGCTTCTGTTGGCAAGAGATGAAAATTGCTGTTTACAGATGCTCTCCATCCAACCAGCTACTGATCCAACATTATTTCTTTAAAAGTTTTTTTAAGAAAACAGAGGTACTTCTACGCAATGCTGTGCGCGCTGTCAAGCTCCACTTTGCGTGCCTGTGGCATTTTAGAGCGCTGGAAAAGATTTTAGTTAATTAATTAATTAATTAATATAATTAAAATGTTATTAAATTTGCTCTGGTGATAAGAAACAAACGCTAACATATAGCTTTAAATTCCTGTGTATTTCAAATGTTTTAAGTTATTATTATATAATTGACAAGCAGCACCAGACAGTGACAATGTGCTTTATTTTTCAGATATAAAAAAATTATAATAAAAGTGAATTTCAGTTAAATAATAGCAAAGTGAAATGAAATAAATGTATGTTCAGTCAAAGTGATTTTCTCTTTTATTTTTGTATTTCTAAATCTCTAGCAATTGAGAACAAGCATCTGTTGAAATTCTTAAACAGCAGAATGCCTGTCTGCTATATTAAGCTACAGTTATTAAGTCTGTGTACTAAACATAAATATAAATCGTTATAACTGATTATAGTTACTGTGCAGATTTTTAAGTACATTTTATTTTTATAGTTGATTGCTGAAGGCTGTGGGTGAGGTTTATTTTTCTGTGGTAAGGAAGTGATGGTATGGGGTATTTTGGAGCGCAGGGTGATCAATCACGCAAAGCTTTTTTCCGCCGCCAAGATAGAAAGATGCCAGAAATTTACCTGAACACACGTCATTTCCAGACCACCACGCCCATCTGTGTTCCAACGCCATTTTGAGGACGTGTGCACAAGGCATAGAATAAACTGTTGACGGGGTGTACGATGGCAATGTGCCACGCTACATCTCTAGAGCAGGGTGTAAGATAGGGACCTTGATGTTTGTGTGTCCACGGTAAGACAGACAGTTCAGCGCTGTTGCTGCTCTCCCTGGGCGTGGTCATCCCGCAAATTCTGGGCCCTTTACACTTTCAATGTCAGTGGGCCCCTATCCATGCCAGTACACGAGGAACGTAAGCAAAAAAGGAAGAAAATAGGTTTTTATTTAAAATAAAAAGCATAAATAAGGTTTTAATCTAGAATCAGATCAGATTGATGTATTGATGCATTTGGCCTACTTGTGCTCAAATTCCTAAAACATTAGGCTACATCTGGTTTGTCGGTTTGATCCATGACACTCATGCAAATTTTGATCTAAAAACAGGAGAACAGGAGACAACTGTACATCCAGAATCGAATCAAATAAGCTACATTACTTTTGTAATGAGAATGTACAGTAGAAAAGAACAGAAATATATTGTTTAAATGTGAAAAACAGTTGTGACTGTTTTTTGTTTTTTTACATCAAAGGCTATGTCATTTTATTAGTAGAGCCTGCAATAGGTCTAATGTTCACTAGCCAGTCTGCAAACTAGAGACTCTCTCTGCTGAGCATTTAGCTTTTCTGGCCACAGTCCTGGGTCCTCTGACAACAACAACTCTGCATTTCTCCCCAGCCTCCTCACAACCCTTAAACACATCTACAAGCATGGGAGAGGAATAGCTACTTGTTTTTCTATGTTCTCACCACCTACATCTCTCTCTCTCTCTCTCCCTGTCTGGCAAAAATATATGGCAAAAATCATAATCCTAATCATAATTTAATTTTATATTGAGATCACAGTTATTTAACATGATTATTCATTGGCTTTAGTAACATCATGAATTTATTGAGCATTGACAATAGCTTTTAAGCATAGTACAGCATTGCAATGCTGAGGCTTTTTACCAGACAAAAATACAGAAATAATAAATTGCTTTATTGCTTAATAATATTACTAGTGTGCACTTGTGCCTACAGTGATATTGGTAGGCTATTTACATGTTGATATATGCAGCAGAAATATTGCTAGGTGGATTGCTAGAGTTTTACTTTCAGCTCCGCTGTGTTAGACAGTACACGCACTGAACCAAAGGGCTAATTTACTTCAAACTTAAGGTAAACAACTTGCATTTAGGCAGCAATTTCACCAGTCAGCAGCTCTCTCTCTCTCTCTCTCTCTCTCTCTCTCTCTCAAACTAATATACCAATGTAAGGGGGGGTCGGAGATGGGAGCTCGCCCTTGAATACTTGAACAACGATCTCACCTTGTCTTTGCTCATTTCTAACCTCATACTCATCTACAGAAGAGCCGCCAGGACTCTTTGAGTGGACTACGTTAACGCTAATTGAACTTTGCATAACAAACTCGGTTCACCTGTGGGAAAGTATATATTTATAAATATATAAAACCAATGTGGGGCTCTCGAATAAAAAATGCATGACAAATTGGATAGTGGAAACTTTTTTATGTACTACAAACATAATTTGCCAAAGAACAGGGTAATGGCTGCTAAGTGAATGTAAACAGCTTGTTTGCAAATCAACCCCCCTAAAGAGTGCTACAGTGAGGATGCCTATTAAAGAAACAGAATGTCAGTGTCTTTGAAAAGACAAAGTGAACAGTCCCTTCTTACAGTTGTTGGTTAAGAACCAGTCTACTTAACCAGTTCATAAAGTCTACTTTTCTCTTAACCAGTTGCTCAGGCAGACTAGCTTGTTGACATTTTCAGATTACAAAACTGATCTCTTCTTCTGCACAATGTGGCCTGCCAAAGATAACAGTCTCTAACATGGCACTGCTGAGGCAGGTGTAGCCAAGTACCTCTGTGCAATAGAGGCCAGCATGCCATGGGAACCTTTGTGTGTGAACCACCACTGTGGACATTCCTCTATGCTGACACTGTACCTCTCTAGAGATTTGTCTGTGGACAGTGCCTAATTATCAGACTCTGACTCTGACCCCATCAATATGAGGGCCATTTTCTTCCTTAGTTGCTCTGGTTCCATTTCCTCGCTGGTAGGTTGTGATACAGGTTCTAGGTCTGTAAAGTGACTGTAAAGTGAGCTAACCTATATTACACTCATGTAGCAAACAGATCTAGAATTCTTTAAAACAGACTCATATTAATTGTATTAATTAGAAATAAAATTGAAGAGGATAGAGAAATCAGCTTACTTGCATTGTTCTAGCAGCATTTCCAATTTTTCCAGCCTGTCATGTTCCTTGTTGTGTTGGACCCTCTTTATCATTTTGAAAGTTGAATTCCAGAGCGTGGGTACATCCTGAATGAGCGTCTCCTTTTTTCACCCACGGTATGGCAGACTCCTTGCTGCTGCGACCATTTTGCGAGCACTATCTGTTCCTACCTTTTCTGTTATATTTCACTCACTGGCAACTTCCCGAAACTGGTTAGCGCATGCTTCATTTTTATCACGCCTAATGCGAATGAGTTCAGTTGCCATTTTTCATTAACTAAGTGTGCTGTTACATAGAGGTAGTTCTGGTTGCATATTATATATATATATATAATATGCTTTGCCCGTAGATGGTACTTCAGACTTGTTGAGCTTCGATGATAAAAAAGTTTATCACTGCAATATGGGCACAAACCGTTTTATCTAAAGTTCCACCTGGAAGCTTTATTAAAATGAAACTTGCCGTTTAGCACACCTTTGGTCATTGTGTCCATGCTGGAGCTTTTCACTCACTGAGCCGGAAAAAAAATCTGCGCATTGGGTGGGGCCGGGGTAGATTACAGCAGAAGTTGGGGTCAAACTGGCTTTGTTAATTTTTGTAAAATTGTAATGCGTTACTGATTCCAAATGAAGAGCATGCATACATTTTAATGTTGACAGCTCTAGTTTTTACACAAAAGTATATGCCAGCAGACAATATACCCACAAAGTAGAATCTTGATAGATGCTATACTTAAAAAAGGTCAATATTCCTGGAATAGATAGGAATGTTGAGCTTCTCATAGGAACTAATGCTACAAAGATTATAGGACCCTGGGCAATTATAAACAGGTCAAGATAAGGGGTCCCATTCCGTTAAGTCCATATTGTAATGGGTCATCAATGGGCCATTAAGAGGTTGTGATCATGGTTGTCAGTCTGCTACTGTATACAGAATCTCTGTAGCAAATCCTGAAACATTGCTATTTAAGTTATACAAATATGACTTCAATTAAACAGTATCTGAGAAAAAAGCATGAATTGTCAACTGAAGATAAAAAGTTTTCTCAAAATTGCAAATAAGTCCATTTTATTAACAGATTGGCATTATACCATTAACTTGCCCTTCAGGGCGGATGATGTACAAGGCCCAAAAATCAACAGTCTTTGACCATGCAACTTCTTTTGAGCCTGAAAAGAAAGTTAAAGAGAAATTAGTCATTCTGTGAGGAGTACACATTGTTTCTCATTGAGGTTATACATAAACGATATGCAAAAGTGGTCTATTACGTCCCCTAGGGATAGGACGCAATAAGAGTTTCAAGTGAGTGCCCACTCAGCATCAGACCAAGCAAAAACAACTCAAAATAATTAAGTAAAATTTTATTTTGCTCTTAAATGACACATTTGACCATTTTCCAGCTTCAAAACTTAAGAGACAAAAAAGACAGGATTCAATATCTTCAGGGTGACCCCAGGCCAAAACAACAAACAAAATCATCTAAACAGAAAGAAAACATTTAACTTACCCTGAAAACAAAAAAAAAATTAAAATACAAGCAAACTACCCTGTCTACTCTCTTCAAAAAAACAGAGGCAAAAGGTTTTAACAAAAAGGGCAGGTCACCCCTACGAATCCTGAAAACTTAACATTACAATAAACAAACAAACAAAACAATACAAACAAGTTTGGTCTGTGCTGGTGGGCCTTCACTGGAGCAGCACATATCGGCTCAGACAAGGAAAAAGGAGCAGCTCCCTGGACTCTCAGACAAAGAGGCTTTTCAAATCTCCCGCCAATAGATCCAGCCAATAGAATGCGAGCATGGGTGGAGCAACAAACAGCTAATCGCCAACAGAGCAGCCAATCACCAAAGCAGCAGACCTGAGAACAGAAAAAAAAACAGATCTCCAAAACTAAAGGGACGTAACACCCCCACCACCAAAATCAACATACCATGTGATTCTAACTTATGAAGCTCGAGAAAGAGCATCTGCCAAAACATTTTCAGATCCCTTTTTATAGCAAATTTCAAGGTTAAACTCCTGAATAATTAACGCCCATCTCATAATGCATTGATTTGAATTTCTCATCCGAGAAAGGAAAATCAACGGATTATGGTCGGTGTACACAACAAGTGGCAGTGGACTAGACCCAACGTACACCTCAAAATGCTGTAATGCCAGTAGTAAGGCCAGAGCTTCCTTTTCAATAGTGCTATAATTGAGCTGATATTTTAGAAACTTTTTCGAATAGTAGCAGACTGGATGGTCAATACCACACAAATCCTCTTGTAGAAGGACAGCCCCAGCTCCGGTCGCACAGGCATCCACTTCCAACTTGAAAGGACGTGAAAAATCTGGAGCACAAAGCACAGGAGCATTACAGAGCAACATTTTTACAGAATCGAATGCAATTTGACAGGACATGGACCACACAAATTCACAGGAGGACCGAAGTAAATTTGTCAGAGATAAAACATCAGAAAAATTTCTACAAAAACCACGGTAATACCCTACTACACCAAGGAACTTTTTAAGTTCCCGCTTTGTGCATGGCACAGGGAAATCCCAAATGGCCTGCACCTTTGCAGCAACGGGACGAACCTGCCCCTGACCAACCTGCTTCCCTAGGTAAGTAACCGTAGCCTTACCAAACTCACACTTCGCCAGGTTTAGGGTCAGAGAGGCTTTACGCAGTCTTTCAAACACAATACGAAGTGTCTTCAAATGATCCTCCCAGCAGGATGAATGAAGGACAATATCATCCAGGTATACTTCACAATCAGAAACCCCCATCAGCACCTGACTCATGAGCCGTTGGAACGTAGCTGGAGCATTTCGAAGCCCAAAGGACATTACCGTGTACTGCAGAAAACTGTCAGGGGTGACAAAAGCAGAAACTTCAGCTGCACGAGGAGTCAAAGGCTTGGTAACAGCATTGACTTTTCGATAATCGTTGCAGAAACGAACTGTGCCATCTGTCTTTGGCACAAGGAGACAAGGAGAACTCCATGCACTACAACTCTGAACAGCCAAACCATGATCAAGGAGATAATCAACCTCTCTCTGCATTTGCTGTCGTTTACCAGGATTGACACGATATGGGTGCTGCTTTATAGGAACGTTTTGCCCTACATCAATGTCATGAGACAAAACATGAGTGTGTGAAAGAACATCAGAAAATAAAACAGAATAAGACTGAATTAACTCAACAATATCTTTACAAAAACCTTTAGATAAATGAAACAAAAACAAATCCAAATCTGCAAAAATCTCAGAATTTTGCAAACACACACCTGCCACAGGAATACTACACATACCTAAACCATCCTCATCAACTTCTGAAACATCTCCAGATGGCAAAACAGAGACAGTAGTAACAGGGGTGATGGGTTTTGGCTCCTGGATGCCTTCATCCCTACTAACATAGGGCTTAAGCATATTTATGTGGCATACTCTAGTTTTGCGCTTTCTGTCAGGGGTGCTGATGACATAGTCAGTCTCACTGAGTCTACTCCTAATCTCATATGGTCCAGAAAAACGGGCTTCTAATGCTGAACCAGAAACAGGCAACAAAGAAAGCACTCTATCACCTGGCTTAAAAGAACGGAAAACAGCTCGTTTATCAAAAAGAATCTTCATTTTTGTCTGAGCAGAGGACAGCGAAGCACGAGCCAACTCACAAGCATGATGTAATCGCTCGCGAAACGAGCTCACATAATCCAACAAGTTACCATGTGAAGTGGCATTATCTCCATCGGACATCCACTTCTCTTGCAACAACTTTAGTGGGCCTCGAACAGTGTGTGCAAACACCAAGTCAGCAGCACTAAAACCTAAAGACTCCTGAGGAGTCTCACGAACAGCAAACAAAAGCAGCGGCAACGGGCCTACACAATCCAAAATTACATGCCAAAAGGCTCACCCATTACAGGAATGGGCCACAGAGGTGCTGGAGGAATAACCTGATTTGGCTTTCCTATAAGCTGGCATTTATGACACGATCTGCAGTATTTTGCTACATCAGACTTTAAGCCTGGCCAAAAAAAATGACATAAAATACGGTTGTAAGTTTTAGTTACACCCAAATGGCCAGCAAAACTATGATCATGAGCCAGACTTAGAACCTGCCTGCGAAACTTTTGAGGAACAACTAGCTGGTAAACTGATCCCCACTCTAATTTACTCAGTGCTGTTGGCGACCATTTACGCATTAACAACTCCCCATCAAAAAAATAGGCAACTGGTTTCTTGGACAAACCTCTCTCATTTACCACAGCAGCTTTGCAACGAGACAGAGAGGAATCACTCTGTTGTTCAGTGATGATCTGCGCCCTGTCAACTGACAGTGACAGGTCAAATTCAGCATGGGAAAACAACGGTGGCTCCTCCTTAACAGTGCTGACAGTGGACAGCAGTTGAGGTTCAGTAACTGACCCATCGAGACCTACAGAGAAATCACAAGAGTCAGTTTTTGCATCAAACATCTGTTGATTACCAGCGCTAGTATCATGGGAAAGAAAGCTATCAGAAAGATCAATCACATCAGCAAGCTTTCGTGATTGTGCTCGTGTTACAACGCAAGCAGAGAAAACTGATGGAAATTCTAAAGCTAAATCTGCAACCTTCTCTCTCTGATCTTGAGATTCAGATATAGGGTCACAAATGACCTCAGGAAAAGGCAACACTTTTCCACCAGCCAGATCATTACCCAGAATGAAGTCAATCCCCTCTACGGGTAACTTAGGACGAACAGCAATTTTACCAAACCCAGTCACCAACCTGGACCGAATGTGCAAATTATGAAGCGGTACTTTTACTACACCCAACTCAATACCTCGAACCAACTCATCAGCACCACAAAATGTTTCATGAGATAATGGCAAAACGCCCTTACGAACAAATGACTGAGCAGCACCCGTGTCCCGCAAAATTCTTACTGGGACTTGGTCTCCCTCCTGCCCAGTCAATGACACTGAACCTTTTAAAATAAAAGGCTCATACACTGAATCAATGGCCTGTCTATCTGCAATAGAATCACAAGTAACCTGAACAAAACCAACTGCTTTTGGAGTATGTTCTTTAGAAAAACGCTCTCTCTCTTTTAACAATGGACAAGCGGCAATGAGATGACCAATCTCATGACAATAAAAACATTCCCGACTTTCAGACCTATGCGTCAAAACAAATTCATCACTACAGACTGCAGCCTGTGCTACAGAGGAAACTTTCTGTTCATTCAAATGAACTACAATTCTACTCGGCAACGAATTTTTTAAATCCTCCAATAAAACAAGTTCACGAAGCTGCTCAAAATTTGTCACCTTGCTGGACTGAATCCATTTATCAAAAAGGTTTGCTTTTTCACGAGCAAACTCTGTAAACGTCTGATTGGCAGTTTTATAATGCGAACGAAATCTCTGACGGTAAGCCTCAGGCACTAACTCATATGCCCTCAAAATAGCACCCTTTAACACATCATAATTCAAACTATCCTCAAGAGACAATGCAGAACAGACATCTTGAGCTCTCCCAGTCAGTCTGCACTGCAACAAAAGTGGCCAAACCTCCTTTGGCCAACTCAAAGCACTAGCTATACGCTCAAAGGCACCAAAATACGAGTCCACTTCAGATTCTCTGAATGTGGGACCCAACCGAATCTGCTTACTAATATCAAAACTTGAAATTTCTACTGAAGGTAACACAGGTGAGGCAACAGAAGCATTAGCTGAGACTACAGAGGGTGGCATACGTGGAGACAAAACTGCACGGGAAGCAGGAGGGGTAACTCCAGCTCCATGTGTATCTCCACTCTCCAGTTTATACTGCCTAACACGCAGGAGCTGAGTTTCATGCTCCTGGCGTTTAACTTGCAAATCAAGCTCTTTTAATCTAATAGCTAACTTAAGATCTTCATTACCTAAGCCAATAAGAGGATGTAAAACAGGAGCTTGACCAGAAAGTTTAGATGAATCAAGACTGGCTGTATCTAACACTGGCT
Source organism: Astyanax mexicanus (assembly GCF_023375975.1). Taxonomy (NCBI): domain Eukaryota; kingdom Metazoa; phylum Chordata; class Actinopteri; order Characiformes; family Acestrorhamphidae; genus Astyanax; species Astyanax mexicanus. The sequence goes on along the minus strand of NW_026040046.1, from coordinate 2,835,330 downwards.
CTGAACCAACAACTTCAGAAGGCAAAACCCCAGCAGAAACTAGCCCCTCCTGTACTACTTCCATTATTGCCTGTTTAGTAGCTGATAAAAATCTGCAATCAACAATAAATCAGACCTACGGCAACTACACAAAGCCGCCAAAGAAGGATTCTGACGAAATGCCTCAATACTAAAATCCATATTGCACCACTAACATACTTAAACTTCTCCCACCACAAGAAAAAACTGCCAATCAGAAAAAATAAAAATTCACTTACCAGCAAGGGACCCACATTACACCAGAAAAAGCGACGCACGAGCCCCCATTTATTACGTCCCCTAGGGATAGGACGCAATAAGAGTTTCAAGTGAGTGCCCACTCAGCATCAGACCAAGCAAAAACAACTCAAAATAATTAAGTAAAATTTTATTTTGCTCTTAAATGACACATTTGACCATTTTCCAGCTTCAAAACTTAAGAGACAAAAAAGACAGGATTCAATATCTTCAGGGTGACCCCAGGCCAAAACAACAAACAAAATCATCTAAACAGAAAGAAAACATTTAACTTACCCTGAAAACAAAAAAAAAATAAAAATACAAGCAAACTACCCTGTCTACTCTCTTCAAAAAAACAGAGGCAAAAGGTTTTAACAAAAAGGGCAGGTCACCCCTACGAATCCTGAAAACTTAACATTACAATAAACAAACAAACAAAACAATACAAACAGGTTTGGTCTGTGCTGGTGGGCCTTCACTGGAGCAGCACATGTCGGCTCAGACAAGGAAAAAGGAGCAGCTCCCTGGACTCTCAGACAAAGAGGCTTTTCAAATCTCCCGCCAATAGATCCAGCCAATAGAATGCGAGCATGGGTGGAGCAACAAACAGCTAATCGCCAACAGAGCAGCCAATCACCAAAGCAGCAGACCTGAGAACAGAAAAAAAAAACAGATCTCCAAAACTAAAGGGACGTAACATGGTCCCAAAGGAAGAGTTGGAAAGGGCTGATGGAAGAACCTGGTACATTCACCATCACAGAGTATACCACCCAAAAAAATGTGCTCAGGTTTGTGTTTGTACAAATGATTAAGGTGTGTCCCTAAACTCTAAGCTTTTGCAAGGTCCTTATCTTACCAACTCACTAATTGGAGTCTTGCACAGGTTCAGACTAGAACCCATTACACTTATGGCCATGTCCAAATCAGATATAGACTTTCTATACTTTTGTATGAAGAGCCAATATCCACACAGTGGAGTAACTGGGTTCTTTCCAAAATAAAAGAGTTTAGTGTCTCATGCTGCATCAAACCTAATGACTTTGGACACTAACTGACTTTTCAGTTGCACCATTTTTCTGATGCCAGCAACGTAGGGTATGGGGCAGTAAGCTACCTTTGGATGATCAACGATCATGTTTCTTTCATGGGGAGAAAGGCAAGAGTAACCCATTGCAACAGACACACTATTCACTGGCAGCTCTTACCCTGCAGAGGAGTATGGAGAGTGTAGGTTCTGAGTCTTCTGCTCACTATTTGCCTGAGGAGCCTCAGACTGGAACGAGGGAATGTGATAATGTTCAGGGTTTTTGGGGGATTTTAAAATCCATTTTAATCCGCAGCCTGTGTTTTCTAACCAGTTGATTAGAAAAATGCCAGCTCCTTAATGCTGGAGCTTCCCTTATTACTTCATGGATATATTTCCAGAATTTCATTCATGTTTCTTAGGCCCAGAAGCTGTGTCTGGACTGCAATGTCCCTCATAGATGTTTTTGTGATGCCCTGATTGTGATGGGGCTTTCTATCAACAAGGAGAAGAGTCCAGTTTATAGGCATGCTCCACAGCACCAGTCTTTTTGTGCTTTATCATATTAAGAGATTTATAAACCAGTAAAATAATTTTAAAATCAATCCTGAATGACTCAGCAGCCAGTAAATTGAAGCTAAAACAGGTAATAGATGTTCTCTTGTTTTAGGACTTTGGCTGCAGCATTCTGAACAAGCTGTAGTCTGTCAATTGTGGTTTTGAGCAGTCCAGTGAATAATGCATTACAGTGGTCTAATCATGAAAAAAAGCAAAAGCATGGATCAGTTACTCAGCATCTTGCAGTTTGAGAAGAGTCTAACTTGTGCTACATATTGTAAATAAAAAAGCTGTTTTCGTGACGTCAACGTGAGATATAAAAGTTAATGTCTAAAATTACAAGATTTCTAATTTGATCTTTCGATTGTGGAGTCGTACTTCCCTATTCATTTTAAAGCTTTTGTTCTCTAAGCTTCATTACCAATTATAAGAATTTCATGTTGAGAAGCTCTATCCATGCCTTACATTACCAAGCACTTTGCAAAGCCATTCTGCCACTGGATTCTAGAACAGTGTAGATGTGTTCTCTGAAATAATAAATCTGGCCTCTCAGTCTGGCAATTCGATGGATGAGTCTTTGTTTGGTGGTTGCTAGGAGAACAGGGGTGGGTTTCCCGAAAGCTTCGTAATGCTAAGAACTTCGTTAACTTGTACTTAAGATAGATCGTTAATTAAAGAGTGTTTCCCAAACCCGTGCGTAACTAAAGTACTACGTAAACTCGATCGCAGATTAACGAGTGCCCTCACCCAATCGTTATTCAGAAAGAATTACTTTAGGGAATTCGGCTTGTAGTTCAGCACCTTAAACACCAGGGACATCCAATTTTGAGGAAAAAAAATATTATTTGCATGGTTGATTATATTATATTATATTATAATGCCAACTTTGTCTGTGGCTTGTAGTCTAATCAGTCAATCAGTCAATTCCTGCAGATGATGCTCACGGTTTAAGCAAAGCTGCAAAGTCTCCAAGTCCTTGGATTCTGTAATCAGGCTGTTACTGTGGAATACACACAACTATACACAATTCCCACCAGACTGTTAATTACAGCACAACACAATCTATTTTTCCACGCTTTTGCGAAAATCCCTGTTATTGTAGATCCGGTGCAGGCGACACCTGCGGTGTCTTTAATCACACCTACACGTATTGTAAAGGGTATCGGTGAATGTGCAAATAATATTTAATAATATTTCATAATCAGGTGCTTCTAACCAACATTGTTGCCGTTCGTCTATATATATATATATTCTAAAAAAAACAAATATATATATATATATATATATATATTAGAATATGTTTTATACTTTATACATTTATGTTTATTGTATTATTGTATTATTATAAAATAATACAATAATACATAAACGTATGTTTCTGTATATATATATATATATATATATATATATATATATATATATACAGAAACATACGTTTATGTATTATTGTATTATTTTATTATAATAATAATAATAATAATAATAATATAAAATTAACAAAAAAATAATAATAGAACATTTTTATTACTGTTACTATTGATAATATTAATATAATATATATATATATTAATAATAAGTAGAAGTAAAAAAAGTTTAATGTTTTAAAATAGATTCGATTTTTGATTATTTATTTAGTCATATGTATCTTTATGTCTATTTTATTAATGCCAAAGTACATTCTTTTGTAATTAAATTTTCAGAATATGAATAATGTTGATTACAACTGTCACACCTGGCACCTGTAGGCGCTTCTGTCTCTCCCACAATCAGCTCTACCTGCAATCTGCAGCCTCCGGACTCCATTGCCCAGGATGCACCTCACACTGAAACTACACTGACTCATGATCACATGACACATCACATGCTTCTACCAGGAAGTCGGTCCCCAGAATACTAGGCCTCATGGCCTATAAAAGGGGCTCATTTTGCACCTGTGCTCCGCCGAGTATTGATGGTATTTTTCCTCATACAACGTGTTTATTTTGCCTATTTTTGTATCTCTTGTTTTTTTTTTACCTTGCTTTGTTCACCGACTCTGATTTTTGCCTGCCCTTTGATATTGCCTGCCTGTGTTTGACCTCTGGACTGTTTCTACTCTGGTATTTTGTATCCCTTCTGCTGTTGTTTGCCCCTGTTGATATATTTCTGTCTGACTATCCCTTTGTCTGCTACTTTATTTAATAAAGTCACGTTTTATCTGCATCAGCGCGTGTCTGAGTCCTGTCCAGCCATGACAGAATACTCGGCCGCAACAACTGATCAGATAGCTGACGCAGAGCTACTTAAGTCTGGTTTAGCTAACCAGGGCCGGCTACTTGGTCAGCATCAACAAACGCTCGCTGATGTGACCCAGGCTATAAGCGAGCTAGCTCGCCAACAAAGTAGCCAACAACAGCAGCTAACCCAGGTTCTTGATAGCTTACGTGGGCTAATCCCAGTAGTTCCTAACCCAGTAGTAACTGCCACTCATACCCCAACTCTACCCACTAACACTTTTCCTGTCTGTAAGCCTGAATTGTTTGATGGCGACCCAGACAAATGTAGTGGGTTTCTGTTACAATGTTCTGTGTTTTTTAGCAACTCCGCTGAAACCACTGATAAGGCCCGTATTGCTTTTGTGATCTCTCGATTGTCTGGGAAAGCCCTGGAGTGGGCCACCGCTGTTTGGGACTCTATAGCTAACATTAGTTATAGTGATTTTTTGGCAACTTTTCGTGGAGTTTTTGATCACTCGTTATATGGACATGCTAGTGGTGAACAGCTACTAACCACCACACAGGGCAACAGGTCGGTAGCCGCCTATGCATTAGAGTTTCGTACTCTGGCGGCTGGTAGTGGCTGGAACAACCCTGCTTTACAGTGTGTTTTTTTTAATGGACTAAACCCTATTATTCAAAAAGAACTTTCCTGCAGAGATGAATCACTCTCTCTAGACCAGCTCATCTCCCTGGCCATCCGGATAGACCAGCTGTTGTCTCGTCGTCTGCAAGGAGCTCCCTGTCCTGCCCCAGCTCGCACCACTGGCCCTGCTACTCCAAGTCTTCATACTCCTAGTGTTCCAGTCCTCCCTGATCCAGAACCCATGCAAGTCCAGAGAACCAGGCTTACTACGGCGGAGCATCAGCGTCGGATCCAACTCCACTTATGCCTGTACTGTGGTGGCTCCCGTCATGTTAAAGCTGAGTGTGGTCTCCGTCCATCTTCTTACAAGGCGTCAACCCGGGGAAAGCGCGTGGATACCCTTCCACGCGCTAATGTGGTACGTAATCATTCCCTAGCATTAACTCCTAAAAGCTTCTCTTTATCAGTCAGTATTACTTGCCAATCTGTTGTCTTTTCTGCTCTAGCCCTAATAGACTCTGGCTCCGAGGGGAACTTCATCAGCGCTGACCTGGTTAAAGAACACAACATTCCAATCCGAGCTCTCCAACGCCCCATCTCTATCCACGCTGTTGACGGACACTCCATCAGATCCAAGCCCATCTGTCATCAGACACTACCTCTCACACTCCAGGCCAGCGCACTCCATTCTGAAGAACTGCCCCTGTTTGTGCTACCCCGCACTGAGCATCCTCTCATCCTTGGACTTCCCTGGTTGAAATCACACGATCCTGTCATCTCCTGGAGTCAGGGAGAGATTGTGGCCTGGTCCTCCCATTGCTTCAATAACTGTCTCGCCCTAGATCAATTGGCCATACACTCCACCTCTGTGGAGAGTCCTGATTCTTTCCCTTGTGCTAACATCCCTGTAGAATACTCTGATTTCTCTGAGGTATTTAGTAAAACTAATGCCACTAAGCTGCCTCCGCACCATCCTTCTGACTGTGCTATAGATCTAGTAGAGGGTGCCACACTACCTAAAGCCAGAGTGTACCCACTTACTCGTGACGAAGAGAAAGCTATGGAGGAGTATGTAAGTGAAGCGCTCGCTCAGGGTTTCATTAGGCCATCTAAGTCACCAGTAGGTTCTGGGTTCTTTTTTGTTAAAAAGAAAGACGGTGGGTTGAGACCATGTATAGATTACCGGGGGTTGAACGACATTACCAAAAAGTTTGCCTACCCGCTCCCTCTCATTCCAGTCGCTCTTGAGCAACTTCGGGGCGCGTCCTATTTCTCAAAACTTGATCTACTCAGTGCTTACAACCTAATCCGCATAAGGGAGGGGGATGAGTGGAAAACAGCATTCTCTACTACTAGAGGGCACTACGAGTATTTGGTGATGAGCTATGGCCTCGCTAACGCCCCAGCAGTGTTCCAATCATTCATGAACGATATTTTTCGGGACATGCTAGACAAGTTTGTAATTATTTTTATAGACGATATCCTAATATACTCACCTGACATGCCTACTCACATCCAACATGTTCGCTTGGTCCTCCAACGTCTTTTAGAACACCAATTGTTTGCTAAAGCTGAGAAATGCGAGTTCCATAAACAGAGAATTGCATTTCTCGGCTACATTATCAGTTCCACGGGCGTCACCATGAATGATGAAAAAGTTAGTGAAGTCACAAGTTGGCCCGTACCACAAACTATTAAAGACCTCCAACGGTTTTTGGGCTTTGCGAATTTTTACAGGCGATTCATCCGCAACTTCAGTACCATAGCTTCCCGGTTAACTGCATTGACTAAGCACGCTGCTAAAACCCTCATGTGGTCCCCCTCTGCCCAACAAGCTTTCGACTCTCTAAAGACTGCCTTTAGCTCCGCTCCCATCCTGAAACATCCTAACCCTGAACTGCCCTTTGTAGTTGAAGTAGACGCATCTGAATCAGGTGTAGGGGCTGTGCTGTCACAGCGCAGTGGTTCTCCTCCCAAGTTGTTTCCCATAGCTTTCTTTTCACGCAAACTATCTTCTGCTGAGTGTAACTATGGCATTGGGGATAGGGAGCTGTTGGCCGTTAAGATGGCACTTGAGGAGTGGCGTCACTGGTTGGAGGGGGCAGTTCATCCATTTATCGTGTACACCGATCACAAGAATCTTGAGTATCTCAAGACAGCTAAAAGACTAAATTCCCGTCAGGCTCGCTGGTCACTTTTCTTCTCACGATTTGATTTTTCAATTTCTTTCAGACCAGGTGATCGCAACACTAAAGCTGACGCTTTGTCTCGTGTTTTTAGTACCTCCGAGAACGTCGCTGGTAATGATGGGTCTAAACGCATCCTTCCACCGTCTGTCACTGTGGCTGTAATCCGCTGGGAGTTGGATGACCAGATAGCTGAGGTCAATACAGGTCATCCACCTCCAGCGGATTGCCCCTCTGATAAAACGTATGTCCCGTTACGTTTCAGAGACCAACTAATCATGTGGGCACATTCCGCCTTGTCGTCAGGGCATCCTGGTGAAACTCGCACCTTGCAGCTCCTATCTGCACGCTATTGGTGGGAAAGTATGAGGGCTGATATTCACTCTGTAGTTTCTTCCTGTTCAGTATGCGCTCAGTGTAAAACACCTAAGTCTCTGCCTGCGGGCAAACTCATGCCCTTACCAGTACCTGAACGTCCGTGGTCACATATTGCGGTAGATTTTGTCACTGATTTGCCTCCTTCAGACGGTTTCACCACTATCCTCACTGTTGTTGATAGATTTTCTAGAGGTGTCAAGTTTATACCGTTAATCTCTCTACCTACTGCTTTTCAGACAGCACAGGCTATTTACTCCCACATATTCAGACACTATGGTATACCTGAAGACATCCTATCTGATAGAGGTCCCCAGTTCACATCCAGAGTATGGAGGGCTTTTTTCGAGCACCTCGGTGTTAATGTGAGCTTAACCTCTGGCTTCCATCCGACTTCCAATGGACAGTGTGAGCGTGTAAACCAGGAACTTGGCAAATTTCTAAGATTATATTGTCATGCTCATCCTTCAGACTGGTCCCAATATCTCATCTGGGCAGAAATTGCCCAGAATTCTCTTACTAACACCACATCTGGTCTCACTCCTTTTCAGTGCATCAGTGGAGGGGGAGGATTCTACGACCTACGCGATCCGTGAGGTGCTGGACTCTCGCAGGCGTGGTGGGGTGCTGCAGTATCTTATCGATTGGGAGGGCTTCGGCCCTGAGGAACGTAGCTGGGTGGCTGCCAAGGATGTGCTGGACCCGGTTCTCCTGGCAAACTTTCACGCTCGCCATCCTGGTAAGCCAGCTCCCAGGCCCCGAGGTCGCCCCCGGCGATCTTTGTCTGGCTCTGCTCCAGTGTGCAGGGGTTCTCGTTCTCTCAGCCCACGCCTGTCCGGCACCTCTGCTGGTACTCCCTGTCCATCGGGTGGGCGTCGCCGTGGACGCCCTCGCTCCCGTCCCGCTCCGGTCTACTCGGGGGGGGGGGGGGTGGGACTGTCTCTCCCACAATCAGCTCTACCTGCAATCTGCAGCCTCCGGACTCCATTGCCCAGGATGCACCTCACACTGAAACTACACTGACTCATGATCACATGACACATCACATGCTTCTACCAGGAAGTCGGTCCCCAGAATACTAGGCCTCATGGCCTATAAAAGGGGCTCATTTTGCACCTGTGCTCCGCCGAGTATTGATGGTATTTTTCCTCATACAACGCGTTTCTTTTGCCAATTTTTGTATCTCTTGTTTTTCTTGACCTTGCTTTGTTCACCAACTCTGATTTTTGCCTGCCCTTTGATATTGCCTGCCTGTGTTTGACCTCTGGACTGTTTCTACTCTGGTATGTTGTATCCCTTCTGCTGTTGTTCGCCCCTGTTGATATATTTCTGTCTGACTATCCCTTTGTCTGCTACTTTATTTAATAAAGTCACGTTTTATCTGCATCAGCGCGTGTCTGAGTCCTGTCCAGCCATGACAACAACACAGTTCTACGTTTTTTGAGCATAATACTGAATAAATACTGCATATTGGCAGTGCTGAATCGATATTTCTTTAACCTCATTCGTTAATTTTCACTTTGTGAAGCTCTTTGGGAAGCACTCGCAGAACTGACTCGTTCTTTACTCACATCATTCGTTAGTTCGTTCGTTATTCGCTAAGATTGAACGGTTTCGGGAGACCCACCCCAGTACTTGTCTGACTGCATTGTGCAAATTGTAAAGTTTGTTTGAGGGGGATTATGGTGTGGTGGTGTTTTAGGAGTTGTTTCAACATGACGGTGAACTAGTGTGCAAAACAAGGTCCATAAAGACATGGATGTTAGTTTGTTGTGCAAGAACTTCACCTCAGTCCTGATAGATCACCTTTAGAAAGAATTAGAGCGGAGACTGTAAGCTCATTTATGTGGTTCTGGAAGAATGGTGAAAAAGTCCCATAAACACACACCAAATCTGGGTGGAAAGCCTTCACAGAGGAGGTAAAGCTGAAATAACTGTAAAATGTGGGCTAATATCATATTAAACATTATGGATTAAGAATAGGATGCCACTTAAATGTATATGTGTGTGTGTAGGCAGATGAGTGAATGCCTTTTGGAATTTACTTTAAGTAAAAGTACAAATAATTCAATTAGAAATATTATGTAAAAGTATTATTTATGTTGTTTGTCCAAGTGTGAGGTGTAAAAGTACATTTTCCTACATGTTTTTAATTTATTTATGAATGGACATGTCCACACTGCCTTTGAATAAATCTGATTTATTTTTTGCACTATGAGCCGCACTTCCTTTCATTTTCCCCAAAATCGTCAGTGCGCCTTTTAATAGTGCTAGGAAATAGGAAATAGTGCTGCTATTTCCCCATTCAGAGTTGAGCAGTATTGGCCTGTAGGCTGCTCCTATCCCTGGTTAGCACTGCTGGAGTGGTTAGCTGTTAATGCTAATGCTCCAGCCTAGCACTGGAGAAATTTGGGAGTCTAATCTAAATAAACCGAAGCGAGGGAGAGAAAAGGAGGCAAGAAAGAAATCTGTGTTGATTAACATCCAGCACTTGTTTGACTTTAAACGAATGTCTTTTATTACAGTTTTGTTTACTTAGCTTAACTTTATTTAACTCAATTAGCTACCCCCCTTCCACCACCACCACTCAGCGGTGAGACCTGCTGAATTAGAAGTTCCTTATAGTGTCTCTTAAAATGCATCTTATAATAGTGCGCCTTATGTATGAAAACAGACCAGAAAAATAGACGTTCAATGTAGGGCTGGGTGATATATCAAGATTTAAAAAATATATTTTCATATGCGATATAAGACGAGACAATATAGTTTATATCGATATAGACTAGACGTTACAGTGAGCCCCGTCAGTTCTCCCGCTGTGTCTGTGTACAGCTTCACCTAGCCCCGCCTCCCTCACTCACTAAACACACTACCCCTCCCCTAGCGCCGCCTCCCTCACTAACTAATCACACTACCCCTCCCCTAACCCCGCCTCCCTCACTCACTAAACACACTACCCCTCCCCTAACCCCGCCTCCCTCACTCACTAAACACACTACCCCTCCCCTAACCCCGGCTCCCTCACTCACTAAACACACTACCCCTCCCCTTGCCCCGCCTCCCTCACTCACTAAACACACTACCCCTCCCCTAACCCCGGCTCCCTCACTCACTAAACACACTACCCCTCCCCTAGCCCCGCCTCCCTCACTCACTAAACACACTACCCCTCCCCTAACCCCGGCTCCCTCACTCACTAAACACACTACCCCTCCCCTTGCCCCGCCTCCCTCACTCACTAAACACACTACCCCTCCCCTAACCCCGGCTCCCTCACTCACTAAACACACTACCCCTCCCCTAGCCCCGCCTCCCTCACTCACTAAACACACTATGTGGCGCACAGAGGAGAGATAAGAAGCTTATTCAGACGTCGTTCTCTATAAAAACACTGCAGAACCCGACTTTTCAGCTGAACAGCAGCCGTCTCGTGTTCTGAAGCATCAACACTGAACTACACACTAATCTTTAGAGCAGACAAACTCACTCTAACCTGAACTGACCAATCAGCTCCTTCACATGTGTATGGAAATAGAACCCAACATCGTTTCAGCCCAGATTTACAGAAAACTCAAACTGCACTTTTTATTTAATTTTTCATAAGCACTTTAGATGCTCTTTTTCCAAAAGCACAATGTATTTTTGTTATATATCCCTTGTGTTTAGGCTACTTTAAGTAAAAAAAGTGAATTTGAGGAATTGATTAATATATATATATATATATATATATATATATATATATATATATATATATATATATAAATTACTATAATTTGAAATGACTTTGAGTTGTTGAGGCTACTCTAATATACAGGATACGGCACTGCATTATAAAAATACCAAAATAAAATTTGGAACATGTAGCTTTGTCTCAAAAATATTATTTTGACATTACCTTATGGGATGAAAAAAATATCAAGATATATATTGTATATTGCAATTCAGAAAACAAATATTGAGATATAGTTTTTGATCCATAACACCCAGTCCTAGTTCAATGATAGTGAGCCTTATAATACGGTGCCCCTTATAGTGTTAAAAATAGGTAAGTTATTTCAGCCTGGTCATGTGAACGCAGCCTGTAATGAGTTAGTAATAACTGTGTTACTACGCCTTTAAGGGCTCTACATCGCCGTCCTGTGGACACAGCTGGAGTGCAGTTTTGGAGTAGATGGTGTGTTTTTCCCTCTGTTGTTTTCAGTTTTCACTGCGGCTCAGTGAATTGGAGTAAAACCAAATAAGTGTTTACAAGAGGATCCAGCGTCTTCACAGCATTACAGCAAACAGCCGGATTATAGTAACGTTACTGGAGCAAGACGGGCCAGCGGAGGGCTGTGTGGAGGAGCGGATATGCAGCATTTTTAAATCAGCAGTTCTGACAGAGATCTGACTGATTTTCCAGTTTATCTGTGTTTTTTGGGTCGGCGTGGATGATACTGTTACCGCGATTTTCTGAGAGTAAGTGCGGACTGTATCGCGGAGTGTCGCCGCAGGAGTGAGCAGCGCCGCAGAGCCCGAGTCCTCCTCTCCCCGGAGCAGATCATACTGAGGCTCTGTGGGCTGTGGCCACTTGTTGAAATCTGGAATAAGTTTACCAGTTGGACACAGCAGGATTAAAACAGTGGAAAGTCCGAAAACTAAACGAGTTAACAAGAGCTGTGTATTTTTTCTAGTAACCTCAACTCCCTGAATTACTTTACGTGTTAGGGTAATTTAAATTAAAATCTGCAAGAAGGAAGGAGATGGAACCTGTAGGATGGCTGGCTATTAGTTACTGAATGCTGCCTGGATGTAGGTTAAAGCTGTAGGTTGTACTTAAGAAACAGTATAGGAATATATCAGAGAGAACACCACAGATACTGAATCCACACATTTGTAAAATACTTCAGTCTGTATTGATCGCTAAGATACAAGTAGGAGTTTATGGTCCAGTTTCTGTAACATAACTTGGCTAGCTGAATAGACAAGCTGGCTTGCTAACATTACAACTTAACGTAAACAAGCCAGCGAACAACGTAAAACGTCTGGAAGCATTAAAGACATACCGTTTTTAAATTAGACTTTAATCTTTAACTATAATTCTCAGAGACTGAGTGCTGAGTATAGTTTGTCCACTTGCTGTAACTTTGTTAGCTAGCCAAGGTGGATAACGTTACGGCTTAACGCAGCTAGCTTAGCTAACAGTGCAGTGCTGCTACACTATCTTATAAATATAATTAACTTTACTGCTTGTTGTAAGAAATAAGCTAGCGTTAGCCAGATATCTGTCTGTGAATATAGCTACTTTACTAGCAATAGAACCAGTGAAATATCGTTAAACCGTAGCTATGTAACATTAGTTAGCTAGCTAGCTAACTAAGCCATCTAGCTAAGTTACCTAAGCTGTGCTCTTCAATTCAAACTTCTTAACAAAATATTAATGTGCAGTTAATAATAATCAAAGATAAAGCCGCATTTCTTATGATTAAATTTGGTTTAGATTGTCACAAACGTCTTCGACCCGATAACCATATTATGTTCATTATAAACTTGGTTTAGCTTTTCCCCCCAGTTCTGACAGCTCACTGACAGAGCACCTTCACAACATCCAGTTTATTTTAATAGTGTTTTGCACCCTAAGCTCGCCAAAATGTGGACAATGAAAGGACATCTGAAGTGTTTCTGAGTTTAAACTGCAAACAGGGTGTTGCTAAATTGCGTTTTCCGCGAAAGTGTCCATTTACACAATTCCACGGCCCACCATGTCCGGATCCCCGGGCTCGAGTGGCTCCAACCCGCGGAAGTTCAGCGAGAAGATCGCGCTACACAACCAGAAACAGGCCGAGGAGACGCGGGCCTTCGAGCAGCTAATGACGGACCTCACCGTCTCAAGGGTAAATCAGCTATAAAGTTTACAGTTTTTACTGAGTTAGTGTAACTTAGCACGCTGAATCAGGTATATCCTTGTTAAAAGCTGAAACAAAATTGCATATACTTTGGTTTTTGATATTCCGATTTTGGGCATTACTTTACACTGTCTGCGGTAATACCAGTGATTGGAAATAATCAAACCTTGAGCTACACGGTTGTAAATATTACTAAAATACAGCTTTAACATAAATGGTGTGATGAACCTTTTAGATCTTAGATCCTAGTTTATAATTGTAAATTTGTACATCTTAAGACTGCCCGAGAATGGCTGACTAACAATTGTTGAATGTTTTGATAATTAGAATAATAATAAAAAATAATAATAATAATAATAATAATAATAATAATAATAATAACTGTAAACAATATTTATGAATACATCAACAATGTTGCCCAAAGTTTTTTACAGAACCCCCAATGAGCAAGTTGAAGACTCACTCTAAGCTGCAAGAACAACCAGGGGTGGAAACAAGGAAACCACTCCTCCTCTGATTATTTAACTAATATGAATTATAGAGTAAAAACCTTCATTTGTAAGTCTGTTATGTTCAGATGTACTGATATAATGGCAATGATGGCGATGTGAAACCATATAAAGATTTGCATATAAGCTTTGTTTGGTCCAGATTTTCAGACTTTTTAGTTTGGTCTAAACCAAGAGATCAGGTGTGAAAGCTGCTACGAACAACGAACTGAACCATGGTCCGGTTTATCTGCAGTGTGAAAGCACTTTTCTAGATCGTTCAATCTTTCAGACCAATTACAGAAAGATGAGGCAGGCTGTCCTCAGCCTGTAAAGAAATAATAGGAAAAAGAAGCAGTGTTGTGCCGAAATACGACTCATGGTATTTTTATTATTATTATTATTAATTTTATTATTATTTTTTGTTTATGAGTTGCTGTACTGTTAGGAGTATAAATAATATAAAACACTAAGGCTTTAAATGAATAGGCATTGATTAATAGTGGGTTTACTTTGCCCCACAAAATTACACAATATATAAAGAAATCAGAATTTATTATCAGAAAAATTGCTAAAGAATTTAAATAATAGACATTAAAAATAGATACACTAACAAATTTAACACAGCTCCCTTTACAAAATTAAATATTTTAATAAATAGTTCTATAAACACTATTAACAAACCTAAAATACTCAATGTTTAAGTATTCAAATAGATATTTATCAAAAGTTCTATTGCACAAGTAAGATACAAGTTTAATATCAATTTGCTGTATGTTATTCCTGAAGGTATTATAGGCATTACAGTATTTACATAAGCTTAAATTCCCTTCTTTCTCCAGTTAACAAATACATTCAAATCATCATTCATGCTACAGTATTAATAATATTTAAAAGGGCTGTAGTTACTGCTCTATTTTACTGGGATAAAAACACTCATACAGTGGAAACAGCAGCAGGAGATTTCTCTGCAGGACTACATAGATATGTTATACGTAGATGCCGCATACCCTGCCTCCTGGCGTGTTTGCGTGGCCCCCATATTGGAGGAGGCAACCCTGCACTCCGGGTGCGTTAATTTACACTGAGGAAGGTGTAAAATACACCTTTAATAATCGCAACTCTACCCATTTATACACGGTTTTCACACGGTTTGGTTTGTTACCGACAGCGGAGATATTTGCCATTTTAGGTGAAATCACAATTTGTCAGGCTTTCATGGTTTCATGAGCTGGAACAAATGTAATAAGTTAACAATGTCATGTAAATACTGATGTAATGTAAACAAATGTAAAATGCTATTAAACCCTATGCAAGAAGCAAAAATAGTGTAAACTTTGGGAATTTAATCATACACAATATTAAGTAAAGACGTTAAGATATTATATACTAAGCAAGCAGCGTTTTAAAGCAAGTTTCCCTTTGTTACCAGTGTATTGACTGTGGACTAAGTACTTCATGGATTTTGTCATGCTGGACATGCTGAGCTGCAGAGCATTGCTCTCGCTTTCTCTCTCTTCTCTGCCTTTCATATTCTCTTGCTCCTGGCATCCCTGTGATGTGGATTTGGGACTGAATATGTATAATTCAGATTTGTGCAGTGAAGCTGTCACAAACAAAAGTTGTCCATGTGTACTAGGATTCAAATGCTTGTACCGAAGCCGTGTGGGCGAGTTCTAGTACATGAGCATGGTTTCAGGTTTGATACCGATACCAGTATTGCTATTCACACATCTGTATTTTCACTGAAACCAAATTAGTATAGACCCATTTACACCTGGTAACTAATATCTGGATTATATCCTGATGTTTCTGGTTTGTTTAGTTATGTGTGAGATCTGTTCCTTACTTCATAACTTGGCAACCAGTTGTTTTTCTGTTTAGCCTCTTTATATTTATATTGTATTATATTGATAGTGAAATATTGTTGGGTATGCTTGGGTATTTCAGGAACATTGGAGTATATGGTAGATTTGAGGTGTTTTCAGGGTCACAAAATATACAGGATTATTTGTTAAGCATGTCGTAGCAAAATATATTTCATATCATTAGTGGTCTGTAATAGTTTTAAAATGTTTTATTGGCTTTCAGTGTAAAGGCACATAAAAAGTGTGTGTATGTTTGTCTAGGTTCAACGCTTTTTGAACAATCAAGCTTCATTGTTTGTAGGAGTCCTGAAGGAAATGCCTGTGGTCCTACAGTATTGCTGCCATTTATTCCTCAACCTTTATACACTTTAAATTAATCCAAATACCAAATTTAATATAATGTATATTTTAAAACAAATCACGACATGAACACACCTGTCTAAGATTGCTGCAAGATTAGCTGTGACCCACAAATGCATGAATTCTACAAGGCCTCCACAACTCCTCCTTTAACCTCAAGACCTGAACTCTTGCATGGCATACATTTTTTATTTCTCTTTGCTTTTTGGGCTAATTGGCACCTGATTAGTGTAAAAACATAGAACAATATTTTTGCATGATGTAGTCCCAATTAGTTATGATGTACAAAACATTTATTTTGTGCCTGAACACAAAACAAAAGTAGAAACAATATTTATGCCCCTTTGAGTAATATTCCTTAAGTGCTGCTTTAACACGAAGACATAAAGGAAAAAACATAAACATTTACTGTATTTACTGTTCATTTAAATTTTTCGAACAAAATGTAAACCACTAGGTGACAGCCTCATAAGAGGACCCCAGGCCCCTCTAGAGCAAAATTTATTGTCGTGGTCTAACAACCCAAAATGTGACGTTCACCCATGTTCACACAAGGTAGACAGAGCCTCCTTGGTTTCCCGTGACCATAAGTGTTTGTCCTTTCCTTGGAGCACTTTTGGTATGTACAGACCACTGAATAGCGGGAACACCCCACAAGGCCTGCCTGATGTTCTGGAAACTGTTTGACCCAGTCATTTAGTCATCAGAAGTTCTCTTATTATTTGCTTGTACATTTTTATTTTAAGTCATAAACCTTTTAATTAGCATCAAATACTATTTTCACAGAATGTCCTAATGCTTACATTGCCACAGCGGTAGAGAATTTCTGATCTAAGCAGTAGAAATAATTTGTGTTGTAGCTTTTTGAGAAGAGTTAGATGGTGTGTTGGTCTGTCGAGCAACTCTTCTCAGGGTTCATATGGGTGCTTGAAATCCTGGAAAATACTTTAATTTCAACATTCTGTTTTCCAGGCCTGGAAAGTGTTGGCATTTTGGAGAAAGTGCTTAAAAATTCTTGTTGTGTTTATGTAAACATAATACCATTTCTTGCAATGTGACAAAAAGCAAATCAATAATTTTGAGTATATGTATGTATAAATGCTCTCAACTTACCCCTAAATTTGACATACAGTAATTGCTCAATCAAATAAATAGGGTAAACATGCGGTGAAGAACATTGGTATTTAAATTGTGTGAAATTGGCACCAATAAATCCATAATTCCTGCTATTTATAAGTATTTTGTTTCTCAGTAGCATAGTCGCTGTAAAGTGTGGAAAAGAGTTTTGCGATGTATTGAATATCATTGAATCACCGTTTTGAGATATCACCGTTATTATTAATTTACCACAGCTGAAAAGTTAAAAGTGCTTGAAAAAGGCCTGAATTTTACCTTGTGAAAAGTGAAATTGTCTTCAGTTTACACACAGTATTCAAAAATATGGCTGCTGTTTCGAAAATAGTACCTATGAAAAAAATCTCAAATAAAGGCAATCCAGTACAAATCTTCATTCTGAATGAATCGTTTAGGTTTTCGTGTCATGTCAATACCGTCAAAGGTTTGACTAATGTAGGAAACTTCTGACTAAAGTATCAAATTAGGTCAAATGTATTTTTATAGCGCTTTATACAATTAAAGTTGTTGCAAAGCAGCAAAACCCTTAAGCACAGAACCCCCAGTAAGGGACTGGTGGTAGGAAAAACTCTCTTGGGAGTAACCAAAACTCACAGACCCATCCTTCTCTGGCCAGACTACTAATACATTTATGATGAAGTCATCATACAGTGGTGTGAAAAAGTGAAAAATGTCTCTTCTTTGGGGCTGACCCTGTGGTTCAACAGATTTTAAATTTGGAGTTTTATAAGCTGGGCTGTATAAAGGGATATATTTAATTAGGGCTAGGGTGGCTCGATAGTTTAAATAGTATTACAGATTAATAAAATGTTGATTTGCATACCATGCATCAACCTATTGCTAAGATAGCAACACCCACTAAAACGGGTTGTGTCCCAAATCACACACTACCACAGGGATGCAACGGTGTTGGACACGGTTCGGTTCGTATCTCGGTTCTTTCGGTTCGGTTTCGATATATATCAATATTATCCAACTCCAACATGCAGTATGTTTTTAGACCTTTCTATTTAAAATCAACAAGGTGCTCCTACTCACACTTGCAGAGCCAATATTAAATAGAAAAAAGGCACAGATGAATTCAAATCACAATATCTGTTGTAAAAAAGGAACACTTATTCTTACCATTAGTAAAAAAAACAGGCAACTGATATCACACTGTGCTTTATCTGCTGACTTGATTATCATACTCAACGCTAAAGCCAAAATGGTCCGGAACAGCGGATTTATAAGCTTACAGCGCCTCTTACAGCGCCTAAATTACCCTTTCTCCGTTTAGCGTTCACTTGCCATAATCAAGCAGCTGAGAAAGTTTTGTTTAACTATCCCTCAAATCTTCAGTGTCTGCCTTCAGAGCGCAGATTTGCTGCTGGGAAACTATAAGTAACCATAAGATAGCATTAGTTATATTTATTTCTGAGATTTATAAGGATTCACATGTATGTTCAGTACAGAGACTAAATAACTGTAGCTTATAGCAGATATAGGCATTCTGCTGTTTGATAATTTTAACAGATGTTTATTCTCACTCAAATGCTGGAGTTTTAGAAATAAAAAATAAAAGAGAAAAGCACTTTGACTGAACATAATTTTTTTTTATTTCACTTCGTTATTACTTAACTGAAATTCATTTTTAATTATATCTGGAGAAATGAAGCAGGTTATCACCCTGGTGCTGCCCGTCAATTTTATAAATCATTTAAAATAGACAGAAATATAAAGCTATATGTTAGTGTTCGTTTCTTATCACCAGGACAAATGTATTAAAATATAAAATATATTAATTCATTCATTAAAATTTCATCCAGTGCTCTAAAAAGCTGCAGGCATGCGTAACGGAGGCTTTGCGGGTGGAATTGCCTCTGTTTTCTTAAAGAAAAATAGTTTTAATAAATAACGTCGGATCAAGTGTAGCTTAAACAACAAAACCACAATATAAAACTCTGTATAAACACCATTTAACCAAGAGAGAACTCAGGCAATTCATTTTTATTTTATAATTTAGGATTTTTTTAAATAATCATTTTACTTAATTTTTCCTTCATAAGATATAATTTCTTTATTATATATGTGAAAAAATTTTATGATCTTTTTAAAATGTCCTATTTTTCCTTTTTTACATATTTATTTTATTTGTCTATAGTAAATATCTGTTTTTATTTCAAATATTTTTCAAATATTTTTAATCCCTATTAAACTGTAAATGCTCAGCAGCATTGTAAATGAGGGTCCCCCTCCAGTGTAAATAATGGTTAATTGCTTGATTAATATTCAGTGTTTCAAACCCAGTTGTTACATAAACAAAAAAGAGAATAAAATAACATTACTCTTCACTTATATGAGCTGCTGGTGAATCCTCACAGTGTGACGGCGCAGTCCCCCAGCACGTGCTCAGCAGCCCCTCCCCCTGGACATGTGCGGGGCATGTACAGCGGGAGAGCGTTCGTTCGCTCTGTTAGTGCGGCACCGAAATACCACGGTCCATCGGGGTGTATCGAACCGAACAGGCCGAACCGAACCGTTGCATCCCTAGTAAATAGTGTGTTAAAAGTGTTCTTACAGCCTATAACTTCCTGCCCACTAAATTGATGTAGAATTAGTGCTGGACGATATGGCCAAAATTCATATCACAATATATTCCTTAATTTCGGTCGATACGATATAATTCCGATATCGATATACATACTTAGAAGGCCTCAGAAAACTGCTAAGAATCCCTGCAATGGAAATACGTACCTACTAGGGGTGGGCGATATGGCCCTAAAATAATATCACAATATTTCATGGTATTATCGCGATAACGATACTCTTGGCGATATGACAAAAAAAAACAAAAAACTTTTTTATTATTGCATACGATATGATATTGCACACCTTTAAGATATTTAAAAAAAAAACAATAATTTTAGCAGATTTATAACAGAAGTCAATAATTGAGAATTACATGATACTACTAATAATAATGCACTCCAAATATCTCCATATATCCAGTATTAAAGTAAAATAAATGACACTTTACAGATATAATCTGTCTCTAGTAGATATTTAATAGGAAATAGAAATGTGTGAGTTTTTATTTTGCTTAAAACAGCAAAAAAATTAGTACCCTGATGTGATAATTAGGGGTGAGTGATGTGGCACGATATTTCAGAGTATAATATCGTGATATATGATATGGCACACCCCTAGTACCTACTACTGTCTACTTAATTTAAGTCTTTGAAACCTCCTTTCACGAAAACATTATAATACTTAAGAAATAAACAATAGTCAAGATAAATCAATGCTCAATTTTATTTGCATATAGCAAAATAAAAACATGACATCCCTGTCAAACATAAGCCAATATAACTATTACCAATAAAAAATAACTTAAAATTAGGATAGAAGCAGAGCTTCTTAGTCTTTTGTAAACAAATTTAACAGATCAAAACAAAAGTGTTCCAACTAGGATAAAGAATACAAGAAGCCTTTATACACATAAAAGCAACAAGATTTCCCCGTCAAATAAACAAACCTATAGGCTTTATCAACTATAAATAACTTAGTTACAATATAAGCTACAAAAGTGCTTCAGCCAAAATACAACTCTTTATGAACATAAAAGGAACATGATATCCCCGTCAAATAAACAAACCTAAAGGATTCATAAACTTTAAATAACTTAAATAACTTACAACATACGCTATAAAAGTGATTCAGCCAGTATAAGGAAAATATTGTATGTAGTGGAACTGATTGAGGTGGTGGAACAGATTAGATGTTTTAACGTTACCGCTGCTGGTCGGCTCCACTTTCCGGCACAATTTGCAGCAAACTGAAGTTTAGCAGACCTTCGAGAGTCGAACCAAATCCTCACCACTGAATTAGACCTCCCTCCTTCAATTAATCACTTGTGGAAGCGGCAGGGGCATTCATTTTGCATCAAAAATGTCCCGCGCTGGGAGCCAAGAGGACCCGCGACTGACAAAGAGGACCCGCAACTGACCGCTGACCGAGCGGACCCGTGGGCGGACCGAGCGAACCAGAGGCGGACCGAGCGGACCCGTAGGCGGACCGAGCGGACCAGAGGCTGACCGACATTTTAGATGCGTAGCGGACCCGAGCCTAGCCTAGCCTAGCCAAATCTAGCCTAGCCTAGCCTATCTGGCTACGTGCCTATGTGATTACGTCATCACGCACAGAGATAGTCCAGCTACGGAGGCTGATTGTGTTCAGCTGTGCGGCGAGCTGACGCCAGTAAAACGCCTGTCCGTGACAGATTCTGTAAATAATGCATATCGATATACCACAAAAATGATATCACCGTTATTGAAACATTTCTTATCGCGATAAATACCGATATCGAATTATTGTCCAGGCCTATGTAGAATACATTATTACTTGCATGATTACTTTAACCACATATTACCCCATTTAGAGTTGCATGACGCACCGAACCACCGATGATTTTCAATGCTACGCACATGCAAACCAGCAGTGATAGAGCAGCACCGCGTGTAGAATGGTGACAACTAATATTAAATATGTTTGCTCTCGTCCACGACTTGTGGCATAACAGGCGAGAGGAGTGAAGTCTGGGAATGTTTCACCTATATTGCTAAAGAAGACTGGAACCCAACTAGGGTTGAGCGGTATTGAAGTTTTTCATTATATGGCGGTATACGGTATTACCGGCGGGGGGGGGGGGGGGGTTCTGGATATTATTTTATTTTTGTACCTGTGTGTACACTATTTAGTTTTGATATCTTAGAATTCGTTTGATTATATTTCCTTTAGCATTTTGAGCTTAGTTTAGTTGGTTATTTTCCTATTTCATATCTATTTTTCTGTTTCTATTAAATTCTGTTATTAGTGTTGTGAGGGAAGGTGCGGGTGCTTGAGCTGTTCTCACCTAAAGTATTCTGCCAGCACCGAATTAAACCCCCCCCTCCCCATTCTCAATGGAGCAACAAGTGTTCAAATTAACATAAAATTACTAAATGTGTTTCTCACTATTTAATTTCCTTATTCAGAACTTCTGCCAATACCTTCAAGTTCATACAGTCAAGCTACCGTTACATCTGTGCTTTACAGAAACAGAAAATACCTCCCGTACCCTTTCCCACGCCTTCATTGCTTGGTCTTTTGTGTATATTGTATGTGCCTGTGTGCTGAGGTTTTTTGATGTTCCTACACTGTGCTCTTTAGGGGTATGTTTTTTTACCCTCTTCTTTCCCCTTGTATCCCTCTAACTGAAGAAATGATGGCTGTGCGTGCACACGCTGCAGCTTACCCTGTCTTCCTGTCCTGTCCTGTTTTCCCCTTGTATGTTATTGTATGGATGGGTTGATGGCTAATTTCGCTGGTACTTGTGACCGTGTGACAATAAAGGCAATTCTGATTCTGATTCTGATAAATCCTCCAAAAAATCAGAAAGTCTAAAAGAGCTGTAGCTCAATACATCTGCATGAACCAAATGCCTGTACAGTGTATCACAAAAAAAATGAGTACACCCCTCACATTTCTGCAGATATTTAGGTTTATCTTTTCATGGGACAACACTGACAAAATTACACTTTAACAGAATGAAAAGTAGTCTGTGTGTAGCTTATATAACAAATATTTATTCTTAACCCAATATACAGCTATTAATGTCCAAACCACTGGCAACAACAGTGAGTACACCCCTAGGAGACTACACCCCTAAATGTCCAAATTGAGCACTGCTTGTCATTTTCCCTCCAAAATGTCATGTGACTTGTTAGTGTTACTAGGTCTCAGATGTGCATAGGGAGCAGGTGTGTCCAATTTTGTAGTACAGCTCTCACACTCTCTCACACTGAAATATCCAGCATGGCACCTCATGCAGGGTTCATACGGGTGCTATGTATATGCAAAGTGTGGAGAATAGTTTTGCGATGTATTGATTATCGCGGAATCGCAGTTTTGAGATATCATCGTTATCATTAATTTACCACAGCTGAAAGATGCTGGAAAAAAATTAAAATGGGCCTTCAAAGGGCTTAAAAAGTGCTTGAATTTTATCTTGTAAAAGGTGTATGAACCCTGCTCATGGCAAAGAACTGTCTGAGGATCTTAAAAGATGAATTGTTGCACTAGATGAAGATGGCCAAAGCTACAAGAAACTGAGCTGCAGCACAGTGGCCAAGATCTTTCAGCATTTTAAAAGCGTAGGATCCACTTAGAACCGACCTTGTGTTGGTCGTCCAAAGAAGCGCAAAGAGTGTACATGGTCAGCTTCACATCCAAATGCTGTATTTGAAAGACAGGCGCAGCAGTGCTGTCAGCATTCCTGCAGACATTGAGAAGGTGGAGGGTCAGCCTGTCAGTGCTCAGACTATACGCCGCACACTAGATCAAATTGGTCTGTATGGCTGTCACCCCAGAAGGTAGCCTTTTCTGAAGTCTGTACACAAGAAGGCCCACAAACAGTTTGCTAAAGACATGCCAACAAAGGACATGGATTACTAAAACCATGTCCTATGGTCTGATGACACCAAGATTATTTGTTTGATTCAGATGGTCTCAAGTATGTGTCGCTGCAATAAGGTGAGGAGTACAAAGATGGTCTGGGTCTGCATGAGTGCAACAGGTGTTGGAAAGTTACATTTCATTGAGGGACACATGAACTCCAATATGTTCTGTAAAATACTGAAGCAGAGCATGATCCCCTCCCTTTGGAAACTGGGTCACAGGGCAGTGGTCCAGTATAATAATGACCCCAAACACAGCTCTAAGACGACCACTGCTTTATTAAAGAGGCTGAGGGTAAAGGCCAAGCATGTTCCCAGACCTAAACCCAGTAGAACATCTTTGGGGCATCCTTTGTTCTTTGGGGTGGAGGAGCGCAAAGTCTCGAATATCCACCAGCTCCATGAGTGGAAAAGCATTCCAGTGGCAACCTGTGAAGCTCTGGTAAACTCCATGCCCAGGAGAGTTAAGGCAGTTCTGGACACTTCAGGAACTTTCACTAAGGGGTGTACTCACTTTTGTTGCCGGTGGTTTAGACAAGGCTGTAAATTGAGTTATTTTAAGTGAAGAATACATGTACACTGTTATATAAGCTGCACACAGACTACTTTTCAATGTGTCAAAGTGTCCTTTTGTCAGTGTTGTCCCATAAAAAGATAAACTTAAATATCTGCGGAAATGTGAGGGGTGTGCTCACTTTTGTTATACACTGTATATACAGTTCAGAAATTTGATTCAGCCGTTAGACAGAAAGTATGACAAGCCTGGCAGAAAGTAATTTATGTTCTGACAATTTAATTGTTGTATTTTTTTCTTTTTCTAAGTATCGTTTTGGTATCAAGAATAGTGATACTACAGCTGGTATTGTTTTTAAGCTGTGACAACTCCAATTCTGTGTCCCCCGGTTACACAGAATTAGCGCTTTGAGGTAACACCTGCCCATGACCAGCACATTGTGCTAGCGCTACCCACTAAACGAAAACAAAACAGTCTCCAACCATTGATAATATTAAATGAGGTCAGTCTTTGAAATTCAAATTTTGGCCTTTTGCTCAGTGCGAGGAAGGAGTGTATGCCAATTTGCTTATTCCTGATCAGAATTGATCATTTACATGTTTACCTTTGACTGAACAAAACCTATATTGTCCTCTTGCCAGGCCTCTGTGTGCCTGAAACTGAATTGCTTTAGCCATTTCTAAGAATTTCTGTTCCTTTTGTGTATACTGACTTTTTCGTTTTTCAATACCGGGAAGTAGATACTAATACCAAGTGTAGTGTTATAATGATCAATTTCAAATAATACTACACTGTTAAGAAGTGCATATCCATTTTGTTAAAACTGTGCTGTACTGAGGTGCACAGCTTTCGACACTTACAGCTTTCGATGTTTACAAGCACGTGCCAAATCATGTGGATGGAGGCTATGCAGTTACCTGGTGTTTACTCCTGCCCCCAGCCCTCGTGCTCCCTCTCCACCTCGCTCTGCCCAGCAGCAGCCTGTCACTCACACAGAGACAGAGACAGCGCTGTATCTTCTTATGTCAAGAATCAAAACATTGCAACAGGACATGTTAGATTTAGTTGCCTTAAGTGACATCACACATCCTGCGATGTGACTATTACGCATGCACACATTGCGATGACTTTGCTTAAACGATATATCGGATTTATATGGATTTATTCCATATATACATTGTTAAAAAAATATATATACACTGCTCTGTTCTCATCCTTTCTGGCTGATGTTTTGGTCACTTTTGCATTTTGTCAGTTCTCTCAACATAGAAGTAGCATGAGGCAGTGTCTACAACCCACAGAAGTTGCTCAGGTAGTGCAGCTTTGTGCAAGGAGGAACAGAAGGAGCAGTGCAAGAGCCTTGCAAAATGACCTCCATCAGGCCACTAATATTCATGTTTCTGCTCAAACTGTCCGAAACAGACTCCATGAGGGTGCTATAAGGGCCTGACGTCCACAAGTGTGGCTTGTGCTTACAGCCCAACTTCGTGCAGAACGATTGGCATTTGCCAGAGAACGTCCTGTGCTCTTCACTAAGCACATGTGACAGACCTCCGTGTGCTCGCCAGAGGTACCCTGACTGCCATTAGGTACTGGGATGGATCCTCAGACCCATTGTGAGACCATATTCTGGTGCAGTGGGCTCTGGGTTTTTTCTGATGCATGGCAATGCTAGACCTCATGTGGCTGAAGTGTGTCAGCAGTTCCTGCAGGATGAACACATTGATGCTATGGACTGACCCTCCCGTTCCCCAGACCTGAATCCAAACCAGCATATCTGGGACATCATGTCTCACTCCATCCACCAACGCCACGTTGCACCACAGACTGTCCAGGAGTTACTGATGCTTTAGTCCAGGTCTGGGAGGAGATTCTTCAGGAGAACATCCGCCACCTCATCAGGAGCATGCCCAGGAGTTGTAGGGAGGTCATACAGGCACATGGAGCCACACACAATACTGAGCCTCATTTTGACTTGTCTTGAGGAATTTTCACTGAAGTTGGATTAGCCTGTCATTTGACTTTTCACTTTGATATAAAGTATGATTCCAAATCCAGACCTCCATGGGGTACTAATTTTGATTTACATTTTTATATTGTTTTGTTCTCAAATCATTCACTATGTAATAAAGATTTTCAACTAGAATATTTTATTAATTGAGATCTAGGATGTGTTATGTGCAACTAAATAAAAATGTAGTTTTATTATTTTATGCAATATGATATGGCACACACCTAACTAAGATATATTAAAAAATATCAGATCGACAACACAAGTAAACACAAAATGCATAAAGGGTCTTATTACTATAAATCTAAACCATGTCCCTATGTGAAAAAATGGACGGAAATTCTCCTTTAGGTTTTTTTTAGTAGATAGCGGAATTCATGGTTCCATTTATCACAGCAATTTTTTTTAGCTCCTAATTCCAGGTTCACACTACACAACTTTTTAATTCTTCAGTCATTGTGCTGTTTACACTACACAACTGGTTGTGCTGTATTTGTGAGTCCTTCAGTTGTTGAGACTTTTACACTACATGACTGATCAGATGAAATCGGCGACTCTCCTGGCTGCTCATCAGAAACTTGTTTCACGAAAACACACCTGAACTAAACGCACATGAAAACTAGTGATGTCATGCCAGAGTATCTCTATAGAGGAGAATACCCACTTGCAGTGAGTCCAACATGAACAGGTTCATATGAAGCAACTGAGCAAAATCAGAATTTATAAATCATCTGATCATCTAATACTGAAATATGTACTTCTGTACTCAACACAGAGCTATATTAAATGTTTTTGTACTGTAGACATCATTTTTTATCATTTTGAACTCCAGTTATACGCTTTTTAAACATGCTCTACCTGTATCTTCAGGATCAGCTCACCAACCAATCAGCTCACAGTATCATTAATGCTAGTACTTTACAGTGTAAAACCTGTTTTTTTAGATAAACTGAAATATACAGACATACTTTTAGTTTTTTTAGTAAAATACATTATTAAATAAATTAAGATGAGTGAGGACCTGTAAATTTAATCAAATATTGTCAAATATAAAGGAAATGTGGAGGTTTTGGTGAGCTGTTTTAGTGATTTGAAACTGAACTGATACTGAAACATTTATTATTCTATCAGAAAGCCTATGATTGTTTTAAATGAGTTTTTTATGAGTTTATATTTTATATATATTTTTTATTATTTTATTTATTTATATTATTTTATTGATCAAATTAGTTCATTTTTTCTTCATAAGATATCAGTTCTTTACTTTTTATGTCTCTTTTATATCTTTTTATGAACATGTCCTATTTTTCCTTTTTTATGTATATATTTTGCTCACCTATAGTAAATGTCAGTTTAAATAATATTTTTTTATACCTTTTAAACTGTAAATGCTCAGCGCCATTGTAAGTGAGGGTCGCCCTCCAGTGTAAATAATGGTTGATTGCTTGATTAATATTCAGTGTTGCAAACCCAGTTTTTACATAAACAATAAACAGAAAAAAGAATAAAATGACATTACTTTTTCCTTATGAATGAGCTGCTGGTGTATCTTCACAGTCTTCTGTGCGCTCTTAAAATAGGAATGAACAGAAGTCAGAGCATACTGCGCACTGACAAACGGATTGGTTTATTTCACGTTACGCCCAAAACACACCCATGAATAATTAAGGGAATTAAAACACGCCCTTTGCGCCCTTGTAGGTGCTCAAGGCATATTTTTCGCAGCCCCCACGATACCAAAGACATAGGACACGCCCCTAAATCCAGCTGCGCAAAGCGTAATTACCTAGTACGCTTTAGGTCGTTAAAATAGAGCCCTTAGATTTTAACAGTCATGTCATGATATAAAACGGGGGAGCAGAGTGGGCAGCTCTGGTGAGTTTTGGACCCGTGGTTCTCTCTTTCTGTGATCCTATTGTCTGTATTTTGCCGCTGCTCCTGACTTCGTCGCCTATTTGCCGGGCGCTTGGCGAACAGTTAGTGACGGATCTGCGAGCGTCTTTCAGTAGTTTACACTACGTGACAGCGGGAGCGCCGAGTGATCCCCGTTTTGTCTCCGATCAACAGAAACCTGTTGGCAACTAAAATACTGGCTCCAAAATCATGTAGTGTGAACCAGGCATAAAGCAGCAAAACAGCCCCAGACCATCACTCTACCACCACCACGGAATGAACTGATACTTTTGCACCAAATGTAATGGGACACACCTCTTTCAAGAAAGTGTCACTGCTGGGAAGGTTCACCACTTAGTCATTTGTGGATAATGGCTCTCAATTTGGTTCACTGGAGTCCCAAAACTTTAGAAATGGTAAAAATTTAACATTTTCCAATTACATTTTCCCATTTTTGTCCCTGAATTTCTTTAGATTTTGGCATGATGTCTAGCTTTTGAGTATCTTTTGGTCTGCTTCAATTTCAATTCAAAATGATTTCTTGATTGAGAACAGGCAGTAATTAGGCCTGTAGGTTTGTTTTTTTTTGTCCCTTAATAATAAAAACCTTCATATAAAAAAAGTTATGTTGCGTTTATTTGTGTTGTTTTTGACTGATATTTAAATTAGTTTGATGATCTGAAACAAACATGCAAATAATAAAAAAAACATGAAGGGCAAACACTTTTCACACCACTGTATATATAGACATATATAAATTGATCTTTAATAAGAACATTAATTTTGTGTTATTCATAATAAAACTTATCTGAATACTAGATCCAAAGCGCTTCACCACAACCCATATGCTATACTATTGTTAATAACATATGAATATTTTTCTTCATTGAGTTGTTGAATTATTTTATACTTTATTATGTTGACACTAACTTTATATTTAACATTTCTAGTGCAGGATCTTTTTTAGCATCGTTTAGTCTGGCCAACATACATACTCATATGACATGATATATGGCTTTTTTTTATTACTATTATTCTGTAATATTGTGATATTTTTTGAGATGGTTATCATACTGCAAAAGGACTGATGTCAACCCATAAATTTGGATTCATGGCCTTCCCCACCTCTGCTTGCAACCACCCACTGCAGAGCCATGGAGGAAGCGTCACTGTGCTGTTAGCCAATCAGAGACGAGGCACAGTGCATTCATTCGTACTACAGACCACCACAACATTAATAAAAAAGGTTTAAGGTTTCTGTGTGGGATCAGTGTAATTTCTCTAATAGCGTGCACCATGTATTCTCTAATACTACGTGTGAAACATGACCTTCTGTACCATGACGATTTAGTACAAATGCACGTACTGCTACATCCCAAAAGTTAATTGATTATAATCTGAATCCTCATTTATGAAATAATATTAAATATTTACAGTTTCAGTAGCACTGAACTATTAGAAATGAATAAAATTGAACGTTAGTTACGGGTTTTACAATATTGAAAAATGTTCCTATGTTCCTTTTGTTTAAAGGTCCAGTTTCAGAAGATTCAGCAGCTACGTTTGTCTCAGAATCGAGTTCAGTACTATGGAGGTTCCCTCCCAAACGTCAACCAGATCGGCAACGCCAGCACCGACTTCCAGGTAAATGGACTGCACTTCTGCTTATCAGAGCCCAGTCAGCCAGGCTTGATGCAGTCTTTTAGGAGAGATAAGCTTTAGCAGTATCCTTTTCTTTGCTACACTTACAAAAACATTGTTAAGAGATGGTAATTGTGAGTCTTGTCTGTGTAATGAAATAAAGACTGCATTTTTTTCCTGGAGTCAGCCCTCAGCTGGCCTACTTGATCATGAGCTGGTGAAGCCCAGTGCTAAACCTGATACAACAGCATGCTCAGAGAGCTGAACAACTGCATCTGTGTAGGTCCCCCATGGAGAATAGGGCTGTGTATCTGCAGGTGAAAGTGCTCTTGTTTCAGTGAATAAAGGTTCTTTTGAGCTTTTGAGCACAGATCCACAGATTTCAGCATGTCCTCAGAAACCCAATCTAGTAGGTAAAACCATGTCTTCCAGTAGGTTGATTACTTGGGTGGAAAAATAAGTCTAAATTCACATGCTTTAAACAAACATTTTATAGTGTGGTATATACAGTCAAGTTATTAGGATAAATTAGGATATCCCAACAAAATCTAATTTAAATAAATTGAAATTAAATTTATTTAAAGCATATGTATAAATGATCTCTGTTTAAACAACTTTGAGAGATGAAAGTAAGAAAACTAAAAACATAAAACGGAAGAAACCAATTTGATAAATATTTGTAAAATGTTATTAATAGAACCTAAATGGAGAGGATGTGGAAGCAGTCTGCCTTATGCATTTAGAAAGAAGGCTATAGATGCAGTTGAATCTTGAAGGGGATTTAAAAACATCCCAAACAAATAGAAATCAGTTATTCCACTGTCCACTAAATGATTCACGAGTGGAACAAAAAGGCCAGCTAGGCCATTCCAGCAACTTCAGCCTGAAAACAGACCACAAGATAAGTCCCCAACAATCTACCACCAACCCAAAACAGAGACAGTATAAAAAAAGAAAAAACTCATGGAATTTATTACAGTTGAATTATATTTGATTGCAGACAGTATTAAATAGGGTTGGATGTTGGGCTGGAAATGTTTTATTTTGATATTTTTCCTAATTTACCACTGTGTTGCTACTTATTCTCTCAACATCAAGGTAGTAATAAAGACTTTTAGATGTTTTGGCTCCTTTTTTCCTGCAAATGCATCTTAAGGTGTGTAAGAGTACATGGTTTTTATTGCTTTTTTCGTTATAACATTCTCCACATAGTCTCTACTGGGGACAGTTTAGGACTGCAGACAGGCCTGTCCAGTCCAGTACCCATAACCTCTTCTACCACACCATGTCTTTGTAATGTGTGCAGCATGTCATTTAGCATTGTCTTGTTGAAACATGCATGGACTAGTGAGCAAGGCTTCTGTTCTGCACAGCAAATTTGTAAGTGGCGTTAGTGAATGTAGCTCTGTATAGAAGAGCTTGTTGTTGATAAAGTGTGTAAAGTAATCCCTTGTCCATGCGGTCCCCCAATTTACAATATTTCTTTGGGGGACATTTTTATATCATATATGGATACTACTTTTATACCAAATTCTGATTAAAACCATCTGTTTGAAATCACATCAATATTTCTTTGTTTTAAACCTCATTACTACTGCTTATCAGGTAATCTAAATTACCCCGTCCCACATTTTAATAATTTGTAGCAGGTCTGAAATGTAGGAATGGGTGTATATTAATAATAATAAATTAAGTTGCATTATTTATTGCAAATTATATATGCATTTTCTGTACTGTCCCTACCTTGCTGATTTTGGGTTGTAGCCTGTCATGATAACGATTATTTGGTTGATATATTGTTCCAGAAATAATTGCAGTTACAATTGAATAATTAAAACGTTAAGTGGTTGAGGTCATGTCCATGTATCATACAACAAATTTGTGCTGGGCAGTATGACCAGAAATGTATATCACTGTTTTTTTAAGATTCTAACAGTTTCACTGTATACGACAGTATTTTTATTATTATTATTATTTATATTTTTGTATGACTGGGCTTTAATATAGGTTTGTGACTGTATTGTTAGAGACACATATACAGTAATATAAAACACTAAGGCTTTAAATTAAGGCTTTGATTACTATTGGGTTTACGTTGTCCATCAAAATTACACACTATATAAAGAAATTAGACCTCATTAGCAGAAAGACAGCTGGAGAGTGTAAGACATCTCTTTTCTAAGTGAATAGTTGTTAAAGCTTTGTCAGTTTGTTGTTATTTTTCTATTGTACTCTGAAAAAACACTCATACAGTAAGGAAAATCAGCAGGATTTCCTCTGATAAAGTCCTGTTCTCATTTCTCTCAAGGCAGGACAGAGCAAGATGAGCATTTGGCTCCACAGAGCTAAGTTCCAGTGTGTTAGCTTGTTATGCTAACTGGGTAGGAAGTATGTACCAGTATGGTTTTTTGGTGGTGCCGTTCTTTGCAGCGCTCTGCAGTGCCTTTAGCAGTATTGCGGTATGTAAAAAATGCATACAACAGAGGAAATTAAAACCGGTATAGCGGATAAACCAGCATACTGCCCAGCACTACAACAGATCAGTAACGTAATTATTGTGTCATGCATACAACAGTTTAGCACAAAACGTAAAATGTCTAAAATGCCATTGTGGGACACATCACAATATTGTTAAAATAAAGATCAAATGTTTGTTACAAAAGATAAAGGATTTAATTATGTTTCCTATTTATTCCACATGAATTTATATACATGTATGTTTACATTCATAATCCCTCTTTTTTGTTCAGGGCGCGTTTCCCTCTGCTCTCGATTCAGTGAGAGGGACAAGACACCACGGCTTGGTGGAACGAGTCCAACGGGACCGCAACCGAATTAACTCACCACACCGCAGACCTATCGACAAACATGGACGGCAGATATCCTTTACCTGCTGAGAGTTATTGCATGTGTGTGTTTATATGTGTGTTTGTGTGTGTGTGTGTGTGTGTGTGTGTGTGTGTGGGTATTAGTGATGGGATGATCCATTTTTTTCAGTCCGATCCGATTCCGATATAAAACTGATATAAAACTGCTGATACCAACACAAATACCGAAAAAGGACTCTTTTAGCTATGATTAAGATTACAAAATGAGGCTGAAACAGACCACACAGCCCTTTGAAGAGTATACACAAGTGCATTTAATGAGCAATTCTAAAGTCATTTATTTGACACACTTTATATACAAACATACAATAGTTATGGTTACGCATTGCTTCAGCAATACTGTGTACTGTTATTCTGCGTTATTTAAGTTGGCTTGGAAAAGCCAGCTTATTGTTCTCTTTAATCTTCTTCTTTTTAGTATTATTATTCTCGCCACGTCTTATAAACAACTACTCCTCCTAGAGCTTTCGAGCTAGAACCACGAAACTTCACACGATGGTACGGTGTGTGCTTGCGATATATCGTACGGTTTTCGTAAAAAACTTTGTAAAGGGGCTCCCTTTTTCCCATAGACAATGAGAATTTTGAACGTCCGTGTACGGCACAATTTTTGAGATATGAAGACGAAATTCGGATGGCCTTATTGAGATTTTTCCGTAAATATGCTTTACGAAGTGATACATTGTACAAATTTCGTATAATTGGCTACGTTTACATGCAAAGCTTTCCTTCAATCCGAATGAATTCATTCTGATTCTAGAATCTGATTGAGGTGTTTATATGTACACTTTCCCCAATAGTCTGAGTAAAGTCTCCGTTTATGTGCACGCTACAAGTAATCTGATCAAACATGACGTGCATGTGTGGTATCGCTTAGTGTACTCGTAACCATGACAACGAGCATCGGGTGATGTCAGCTAGCGTGAGCGGACCAACAGCAACTGGATAACTAGCTATGTTTCCAGAGTTTACAGTTGGTATCAGAGATGATCACAAGTCTTTGGTCACGAATCCCAGTCGAGTCTCAAGTCTCGTCTTGTTGTAATGAGCTTTCTATCATCGTCTGCTCTCCAGTTCAATTACTGATTTATCACTCCTTTATCTAGTCGTAATTAATATTACGAGAATAAAGTGGTAATATTTTGAATGAAATGTAGCTGTAACTGCGTGTGCTGCAGTTTAAGAGCGAGGCACGCACAGTGTGCAGATTTTTCCGTGGTGAGTGTTCTTTCAGTAGCCACGAGAATCCTCCCGGGAGAGTGTGCAATGTTGCGCAGACATTTCGGCTGAAGAAAAAAACATCCTAAAACATTGTAATATAATTATTTTAGACCAGCTATTATAATTTTATACAGTGTATTTCATATAGTGTTACATATAAAAAGAGAAAAGAAGAGGCAACTTTTTGTTTTTATGCAGCAAAGAAATGCTAGAATAATTTACGTTAGCAACTGCCTAGCAACCACGTAGCAACCATGTGGAATACATTAGCAACTGCCTAGCAACCACTTTAGAAATGATAGCAACTGCCTAGCAACCAGTTAGCAACTCCTTAGTAACCACCTGGAAAACGTTAGCAACTGAACTAAAGTTTTGCACTGGTTGCGCAGGAGACTTTTATTTTGACATGTAGCGTAGTGGATTAATGTCTGAAGTGGACGGTTGTGCAAATAACTGGATTAGGCACGGTCACTGCAGTGCAGGGGTTTTTATTGGTGCAAAAAAACAAACAAACCCAAAAATAATAATAATAACAATAATGATAACAAACAAACAAAAAACTATTAAAAAATCAAGTATTAATTAGCTTCACTACTGGAGCTATTTTGGGTCAACCTCCCCCCAAGCTGGCCCACTTCCAACTGACTTACTTCTTCTTCTTTTTCTTTCGGGTTTAATTGCAGTTAGCAGACCAATTAAAGGTGCATTACCACCACCTACTGAACTGGAGGGTGAATGTGATTTCTGGAAGTGACGAAAGTTATGTTTATTACCCATATAAAATGAATAGAGAGAGAGAAAGAGGGAGGAAGAAGAAGAGGAAGAGGGAAGGAAGGAAAAAAAATAAAAAATAGTTACAACAGAATTAGACTGTGTCAAATTATGTTAAATAAACCAACACTTTTAAGAAGATGAAAAAGAAGCTTATGGACAATGCCCATCCCAGAACCATATGATAGCAACCCCTTTAGAGAGGAATCTGTGTGACCCTTTCCCTTTAACATATCGACAAATATTCCCATATACTCATTATATTGTTCACAATGAAAAATAATATGTTCAACTGTTTCCCTTTCCTGACAATGACGACAAAAAGAATTTAGCAAAGTGTGACCCACCCTGAGCCTAGTCAGGACAGTCTCCTGCCTCCGACCATACCCCCCACTGCCACCCAAACCAACCCTTGGCTGTACAGCAGATAAATGCCTTTCCTTGTCCTCCTGCTCCCATGACATCTGCCATAAGTTTCTTTCATATAGTTTAATGACCACCCGTGCCTCAGCTTTACTAAGAGGAATTTCATAGTCACACCTAGTTCGTTTCAGGCATTGCCGGGCAGCAACATCCACCGTCTCATTGTCATCAACACCTACATGTGCAGGAACCCATAAAAATGGAGAGAAATCATCTGCATATGCAAACGAAAAAAGGCTTGATGTACTTCAAGCACAAGACCTTGTCTACACTGAGACCAGACAGACTGTATACTCTGCAGGGCTGATAAAGAATCTGAGCAAATCACTATTCTCAAGGGGCAGAGTTCTTCAGCCCACTGCAATGCCAGCAGAATGGCGACCAATTCTGAGGTGAACACCGATAAGTTATTAGACAGTTTTCTAGCAATTAAGACATGAAAGTCTGGAATATTCCCCCAGAAGGGGTCTTTGATTCATCAGTATACATTTGTAGATAACTGTAATACCTCATCGTCAGATGTACTATCATACATGCAGAAGGACTCTCTGGGTCACCAAACCTTTCATCTAGTAGTGTCAGGTCTATACTAGGTACTGGAAATAGCCACTGTGGAATCACATGTCTAGGTACATAAATACCAAAACCACAGGCCAGTAATCCCATGTCTTCTGCCTCATGAGAACTAACACACCCAAAACTTCTGGCTGAACCATGCAGCTGGTCATTGCAATCATGCAAAACAGCTTTCGTTGGGTGACTCTCAACGTGCCCTGCAGGATAAACCAGTATACAGCAGTCAGTGCTATTCGCCCAAAACTTAGAGGCATTTCTCCTGTCTCAACTTGAAGAGAAGCCACCGGGGAGAACCTAATCGCACCACAACATAGTCTTAGTGTCTGAGCCTGTAGTACATCAAGCACTTTCGGGTAAGTCACAGCAGCTGATCTATAAGCCATACAGCCATAGTCAAACACAGACCGTATAAGAGCGACATATATGCTCAAGAGAGAGCGAGGAACGGTCAGCTCCCCAGTCACTACCCGCCAGACACTTAAGTACATTCAGCCCTTTCTTACATTTATCAGACATTTTAATGCTATGCTGCTTTCAGGTCAGCTTTAAATCCATCCAGCCTCCTGCATTTTCCGAGTAGCATAGGCCGGATTCTTACTTCTCTTCCATAAAGCCCCATCATCTGCATATAGAGACTTCCCCATGTCTGGACCAAGCTCTAAAAAGATGTAATGTATCATTATATTAAACAGAATAGGGCTGCAAACACTGCCTTGTGGAGTCCCATTTTCTATATTATAGATGGTAGAAAAGACAGTTTCCACCCTAACCTGAATGGACCGATTCATTAAAAAGTCCAACACCCAACATACATTCCCCCATTAATGCCAAGCCTGGATAATTTAATAAGCAGTCCTTTCTTCCACAGCATATCATATGCCTTTTCAATGTCAAAAAACAACAGCAACAACCACTTCTTTATGTAAAATCAGTCTCCGAATGTCAGACTCCAAACACAAAACCAGTCCATAGTCATTTTACCTTTACGAAAGCCACTTTGATAGGAAAAAAAATAATTGCTCCACTCAAGAAAAAAGGACATCATATCGGTCAACATGCGTTCCATTATTTTGCCTATATGAGACGTCAATGAAATGAGTCTGTAACCAGCTAAATCTTATGGGTCCTTTCCAGGTTTCTTTATTATAGAATTTTAAATTACCCTCATGTAATACAGGAATAGTTCTAGTTGTTCTAATACCCCTCATTTTCCTTATCATATTCCAAATGGTATTCACTGGGATATCTGTCCCAATACAGCTACAGAATGTCCTCCAGTAATCCTTTTTAGCCGATTTAACAGTCCTACTAACAACAGCTTGAGCTTGTTTACACTTTAATAGGTCAGAAGATAAAAGAGACTTCCGCATCACACAGAGAGCTTTGTTTCGTTGTCTGATCATCTCAGAGCACGTTGATGTCCACCAAGGAATAACCTTCTTGCCAATATGCTTCTTAAAAGGAATAGAGTCCTCAGCAGACCTATATAAAATCTGACACAAGTCCTCATTACAAGCATCTAAATTCCCAGACATCAACCAGACCTGCAACCTCTTCCAGTTAGCTTTATCAAACTTCCACCTCTTCAAACAGTCTTTTCTGCTTTCATTGACACCTGTTCCCAGTTCACAAATAATCGGATAGTGGTCACTCCCCAAAGTGGTATAGTGCAAAACATCCCAGTTACTTTTACTAGCCAAATTGGAAGAAGCCAGGGTTAAGTCAATAGCGGATTTGGCTTTCCTAGAAATATTAAGCCTAATACCCCTACCATCATTAAGACATACCAATCCTTCTTCCATTAAAAAACTCTTCCACAGCCAAACCATTGCTGTCAGTAGCAGAACTAACCCATAAAGTACTGTGTGCATTAAAATCACCACACCATAATGCCTTATTTAGTCCCAAACCTGCCATTCTAATTAGGACTTCAACCGAGAGTTTATTGCAAGGGTTATATACATTAATGAGCCTAAATAAATAAACACCCAATAAATCTACACCATTACTGACTCAAATTTACTGCTAACATAGCTAACTTTAAAGCCAATTCCTTCCTTAATAAAAGTGGCAACACCTCCACCTTTACCCTGCACCCGATATTTGCGAATAATTATATATCCTGTCAGAGAATATGTTAAATGAGGCCGAAGCCAGGTCATCTGGACACATATTATACCAGGCTTCTGCTAACCACAAACTTCTTAAAATCTTGACCATTTGCAATTAAGCTCCTGGCATTCCACTGTATCAGTGGACTGTGTGGGAACTGTCCGTCCTGCTAAGCCTACACTTATGCCCTCCCAAGTAAGGCCCTTAATATTTAGTAGCTCCCCCACCAGCCCTATTCCCGCTTCTACAACCAAATGAATCTGGCGTACACCCCTCCTGCTTAAACTGGCTTTCTTTGTCCCCCCGGAACCTTCAATAAAATAGGTCCACTAAAGGCAACGCGCGCGTTTCTACCCGGGCCCTAATACTAAACGAACCGGGCAGAGGGGAGAGTGAGCATCAGCGCGAGTATGGAAAATTGCAGCGTTATTTTGGATAAATAAACATAGTTTGAATAGAACAGGTGGCAGTGGGTATCTTACTCACCACTCGTCCATCCATAAATAGACTGAACAGTGGAGATTGGTTGATTTGTTAGACGTTATATATGAACATGGAGACCCGACAGCAGCACGGCTAGCAGGAATTAGCAGGAATTTGCCACAGCACCTGCCTATATGGTAACTGAGGGGTGACTATGGATCCACAACCAGCTGAGTGAATCAGGGTAAATATTAACAAGCATAAACACAGACAAATGTACAGGTATATGTGTGTATGGGTGAAGTGTGTGTGAAAATTGTTCCTGCTCTCTTGAGCATATGTCCCGTCTTACCAGTGTTTTTTTTTCCACCACTTTCACATGCCGTTTTTCACATGGCGTTTCCAAAGTGAAAACTCAGTCAGTGTATTAACATTACGGTGGGTTAATTGTCCAGCTCAAGGCCTGGAATATGGATCGGTAAGTGGATCGGTCGCGGTCACCATTGTGTGTATGTGTTTGTGTGGGCAGTAGTCCTGTCACGATAACAACATTTTCAGGACGATATGTTGTCCTAGAAGTTATTGCAATAAACGATAATATTGTCGTTTTAAAGCACCATTGCAGAAAATGTTTTTTTTATGCTTCTGGGCTTTAATGATCAGATATACTCAGACAAGCGCAGATGCAGTGGACTGCAAAACAGTCCAGAGTCAAAACCAGAGATCAAAATAGGAATATCAAGAATATGCTTTGTAATGAGGGCTAACCAATTAATTACTCGGCACAGAGTGTATGTGAAGGGGGTTTTTATAGTGTGGGTAATCAATATTCAGGGCTTCCGGGTGGTGGCAGGTGATCAGATGAGTGCGTGGTGTCAGAGTGTGGTGTGTTCTGGGAAGTGTAGTTGGGAGACTGGAGATCGTCAACAGCGCTGAATGTGGGAGAGACAGGAGTGCTTTCAGCACCAGACCTGACATGGGCTCCCAAAGGAGATTAAAAACAATGTGCCACAGTAATAATATAGTAGCTTAATAATACTATTACACCATTTTACAGTGAAACTAACTTTTTATTATTAAGAACAGACATTGGGCTTCTAATATTTTAATATCCTAAAAAAATAAAACTAATAAAGTACAACCACACTGGGACAGTGTGAGTTCTGAGAAAACAGTTTTTTACAGACCTTTATAAAAAATTAACTTATTCGCGTGATGGGTTCTCCTTGCTAAAATTCTCCCACACTGGTGCTGTGAAATGCGTCTTTAAAACAAAGTCTATCTGGACTGGGGTGTCCAAACTTTTGACCGACAGCTGGTTTATCCAATAGCTCCTCCATACACACACAGTACTGGAGCACTGGCTGGGGTGCCAAAACTGGGGTGTCCAAACTTTTGATCAGTATCTGCTCCATACAGCAGCTCCTCCATACACACATAGTACTGGAGAGCAGGGGAGAGAATGGGTCCCCCCCCCACTGATGATACCTCCGCACTCCAGCCTCCAGGATAACTGCAACCCGCTCCTGACCCACCTTCCTGCTTTACAACCCTCCCCAGATTCAGCCTGCTCTTCGCCAGCAAATATCTACTTTTTTCAGCTGCTGTGCCGTTCCCAGCACATGGCACCCCACACCGTTTTGAACCACATATTGGTGTTTCCTTGGACATGGAGCTTTATTTCAGGGTTTATTTCCACTCCGCCTCCGTCTGCTTCCCTGTGGATTATGCACCGCTTCTTTGCCCGGCCCAGACCCTTCCTGCTTTATCTCTGGCCATCCTGGCCAGCGCTGCATTATCCCCTCCTTGAGTCAGGCATCTGTGCTTCGTCGGCCGCCGCATGATCCACAATAATTTCAACGAGGCTGATTGTTTTGCCTCCTCCTGCAAGCTTCTGCATTTCTGCTCTTACTGCGCGCAGGCCTATTCGCACCCCAACTGCCCCCAGCACCAGGCATGGCAAAAGCTGACTGCTGCGCTTCCTCTTTTTGCCAGTCAAGGTACCGGCACTAGCCTCGTGCCTTTCGGGCCATTCCGATCCCGCCTTCGTCTCTCACCTCCCTGATGGCTTTCTATTTGGTTTTTCCACTGGTTTGGTTTTCTTGCCCTCTTCTTCCAGCTCTTGCTCCAACCTCCGCTCCGCCATTCCCGAGCCTGACGTGGTCTCCCATCTCCTGGACAAGGAGGTAGCAGAGGGTTTCATGATCAGACCTTTCTCCTCACCCCACTTTTTCACCTTTTGCATCAGCCCCATCTTTTGCATCAGCAAAAATATTCACAGAAGAAGCGCATTGTTATTGATCTCTCTACCCCCCGTGGATCATCTGTGCCTTTCACCAACAGCCTTATCCCCAGCTCTGACTTCTTTATGCCCTACGCCAGCATCGAAAATGCCATCTCTGTGATCAGGATCCTCGGGCGTGCTTGATTCCGCCTCCCTACAGGCTTCACTCCCTCACGACAAGCTAGATCGCATCACGAGCATCCGTTCACTCTTTCTCAGACGCCCACAGTGCACTCCTCTCTCTTTTGGGGCATTTAAATTGGGGCATTAAAATCAACCAGGCATGCATCTCTGAGCTGCGTTTCTTGTTTTCATCTGTAGAAATCCAAGAACTTGGCACCACACTTGGAACCGCAGCCTACTCCAACTCCACCCTATTTGAACCCTCTCCCACTGATCCCAGACTGAACCAGCTTTCTTTCATCACCCAAGACCTCATTCTCAACGCCTTAGCTCCCAGCACCTTGTCCACCTACTGGACCGGTTGGATATGCTTCAAACGCTTCCACATCTTTCATTCCCTTCCCTTTCCTTCCTTAGATCTCCTCACTGTATCTTCTTTCCTCACCTTTTCCAGTATTCATTTTTCCATCCGCTCTTGCACCCTCAAAGTTTGTTTTTCTGCCATAAACTTATTTTCCAACCTATTTTAGGATCCCCTCACCTTGTCTCCAAACACCACCAAATCCTCACACTTATCAGAGGCATCCAAAAACGGGAGCCTCCCTCTCCAAATCAGCGCCTCCCCATCAGTTTCCATATTTTGTACTATTGCATTTCTACACTATGCTCTGGTTATGTTTCACCTTTCATTTCTTTCATGCTCAAATCAATGTTTCTCCTGGCCTTTTTTTGGATTGAGGTCTGATAGTGGGTCCAGGTGAATTATGGGAGATGGAGTCAGGTCTGACAGTGGGTGCAGGTGAATTATAGGAGTTGGAGTAAGGGTCTCATAGCAGGTGCAGGTGAATTATGGGAGTTGAAGGGAGGTCTGATATTGGGT
Source organism: Astyanax mexicanus (assembly GCF_023375975.1). NCBI lineage: Eukaryota > Metazoa > Chordata > Actinopteri > Characiformes > Acestrorhamphidae > Astyanax > Astyanax mexicanus. Next base: position 2,794,117 of record NW_026040046.1, on the reverse strand, counting down.
GCAAGGTGCAAAGCCAATGGTGACTGATGTGCCATAGAATTATTAATATGTATATGAAATATGTATATAACATATATTTCTCTGAAGTGAATATGTGAATATCTAAACATGGGTAAGTGTACGTTAATCTAAGTGAGGTTGGGGAAGTGATAGTGTAAAGAATTAAGTAGTTAAATAATGTCCATTTAGTGTAACTGGGTTAAACAGCAGCAGCATCCTGATGAGTCTGATGGCTCTCGGTTCGGAATGAAGGATTTTCTGAGTCTGTCTGTTGTGCAGCTCTGTGACAGCAGTCTGCCACTGAACACACTCCTCTGCTTCATGATGGTGGTGTGAAGTGGGTGACTATCATTGTTCATGATAGAAAGCAGTTTATCCAAAGTCCTCCTCTCTGCTATTGTAACCAGAGAGTCCAGCTCCATTCCAACCACTGCCCCGGCCCTCCTGACCAGCCTCTCCAACCGTGATGCATATTTTCCCTTTAAGTCTTGGATGTCAACTGCAACTGTAGTGGAAGTCATCCACCTGTCTCCTGTACTCCTCCTCCTGACCATCCTTGACATACCCAACGATGGCAGTGTCATCCGAGAATTTCTGCAGATGGCACATCTTGTAGATGTGTAGAGAGTGAAGAGGAAGGGGGAGAGCACAGTCCCCTGTGGTGCTCCAGTGCTACTGACCACAGTCTCAGATGTACCGTCAGTCAGCCTCACGTACTGTAGTCTGCAGGTGAGGATCCACATTCATCTTCACCAACTTGTCTCTGAGAAGTGGGGGCTGGATGGTATTAAAAGCACTGGAGACACAGCACTACTCCTTATCCAGATAAGAATAGGTTCAATGGAGGAAGTAGATGATGGCATCCTCAACACCAATTTTCTAGGCAAACTGTAGAGGGTCCAGTGCATGCTGTACCTGGGATCTGAGAAGAGTGAGAAGCAGTCTTTCATGGTCTTTATAATGTGGAAGGTCCCGCTGAGTATTCTTTAGCTCCCTCTGGTTCTTGTCTTTAAAGGCCCTCTTTGTTTTGTTTTAGAGGTCCTTTACATCGCTTGTAATCCAGGGCTTATTGGTGGCGAAGCAGCGAACAGTTTTTACAGGAGCCACAGTGTCCAAAGTTCAGATAGTCAGTTGTGCAGTCTGTTACCCCCTCAATTTCCTTGCCTTGAGAGTCCTACATCACACTACAGTCTGTGGATGAAAAGCAGTTTGTCAGTGTCTCCTCTGCCTCCTGAGACCCCTTATCACACAGGGCTTGTACCTAGGCTGCAGGAAAACCAGTTTGTGGTCAGATTTTTCAAGTGGGGGCAGAGGGATGACCATGTATGCATCACTAATGTTAGCACACAGGAGGTGAATTGTCCTTTATTTTCTTGTGGGACAGTCCACATATTGGGTAAATTAACTCAGTGTGGAGTCCAGCGTGATGTGGTTGAAATCACCAGACAGAGTGACAAAAGCATCCGGGTGTTGTGTCTAAAGCCTAGCAATGGTCACATGTATGACGTCACACGCAGCCTCCGTGTCGGTTTGGGGGGGGGCACGTGTACACACAGACAATGATGATGTGTGAAAACTCTTGCGGGACTCTCAGCGCGAGAAGTTATTTCCTCTAATAAACAAAGTTTTTGCAGCCCTTATGCAGATCCATATCCATAGAAACACACACTACAACGTAGTAAGAGACGAACAAAGAAGGTAAAGAATGAAAAACGGGTTACTTAAGGTGAAATGATACACGGAGCTGCTGGAAGGCTCCCGCTTGCGTCGGCACCGGAAGTAAAACAGAGCTAACAGAAAAAAATAGAAATATAGTAAATACATGGACTTGAATTAAAAACTAAACAGCATTACACAACGAACGAGTGGCAAAACTGGGAAAGTGGGAGAATAAGAAGCAGTCTGGTTTACCACAGAAGGAAGAATTCATCACCCTCCATTCGCCCTCCATCACTGTTTACACCTGAGAACAGGTTGGCTGGCGTAGCTGAGTGTCAGTGTACTGATGTGACAGCCACCAGAAGGAAAAATTCATCAGTGCAGTTTTGGGTGGTAAAAATAGTTAGAAAAGTTAGTCATGGATAGTCATGTGGTGTCATTGTCTAGTTCAGTATATGGAGATGCTACAGGATTCTGTGGGAGTTTATACTGGTTTGTGGTCTTTAAGCATAGAGCATATATTGAGCAGAGGATGTTCCAGGACTTTCTCCTGCACTGTGTCTCTTTTTTCTTGTTCCTTCTGGCAACAGATTTGGCACAGGCTCCGCAATGAGTCAGTACTGTAAACATTGTTTCTTCGACTGCTGCACTGACCTAAGATGTACTGAAACTTCTTTGTTTAGTTATTTGCTATTTGTCAATCCCGATCAGCTTGTTTCACATCCAGATTACTCCCCTGCCCTGTACTAGAATTCTTCAGCCGCCACAGATAATATTGTACACATGAATATAGACATTTGTTGTGGCCTCTCAGCAAACAATTTTGTGTTTAAAGGTGCAGTATATAATTCTGCACACCAATAAGGATATTGGTGTGCAGATATCCTCAAAGTTAATTCACATTTGTGGTTAAATCACTGTTGCACAATTGCTGCTCTTAACCCTTGTGTGGTGTTTGGGTCTGTGGGAAACGTTTTCATTTTTCATCAAATGATACTAAAAAATATTTTTCTAACTTAGATTCATTGGCATTGGCTCATTTTTTGTGAAAAACATATATCAAAACACATTTTCGATAAACACACACTGTACACCCCCCCCCCACATACACACACACATTTATATTACATACAGTATGTTTGGCCAAGGGCTAATAAACATTGAGAAAATGTTTATGTAAGAAAAATGTAAGAAAGGTAAAGGGCAAATGTTAACCATGTAAGCTGTTTATATTGCTTGCAATTTAGGTGAAGCAAGCATGTGTAAAGCATTTTAATGTAAAATTGCTTAATTTTGCTGAATTAAATACAAGTAACAAAGTAAACGAGTAACAAAAATATGAACACCACACAAGGGTTAAGCGAATCAGTTGTTATTATCTAACACAAACATTCACAAACAAGAACAACATTTGCCTATTTCTGTAAAACCACAAAAATAAGTCAGTGTTATACAAATATTGAGCAGGATATTCATGTATTTTTTATCATTTAGAGAGAGAGAACGTTCTGTACGTTTTAAAGTATGAAGTGCAACCTCTGTGGGTGTCCTTTGTCAGTAAGCCTTTGGTGCCGATTGCCCTGTAACCAGCTCAGAGTTAGTTCCTTGCTGATTTTTTGGTAGGTACTGGCCACTGCACATTGTAAACACAACACAAGCCCTACCTGATGTTCTTGTGATGCTCTCACCCAGTCATCTAGTGAACACTATTTGGCCCTTGGGACAGTTTAAATTATTAGTATTGGCCATCAATCAATGCAATCCACTTCACCTGTGAGAAGTTTTTATTTTTTATGACTGATTGATGTTTGGTTGGTTGATACTTTTGAACAATGCTTTAGTGTACTGTGTCAGTTTTTCTTAACTAAACCACGCAGAGAGCTCTCCATATGGTACGGTGTACCTGTCGCCTCCACCAGACAACAGCTGGAGAAGGTGAGTCCTACCTGTCTCTCTTAGGTCTCTACACAAGTGAGAACTAAATGCCTTCAGCTGAGTAGCATTCACTGAATTATACAAGGTGTTGCTTAAAATGTAACATTGGTTGTTGTGTTTGTTTTTTGCATATGCATAGTGTATTCAACAGTACAGGACAGTGCAAACGTTTCAGGCACCTATTTAAAATTATTTAAATAATAATTCAAATGTTACAGTTATGCAAATACAATAATAACACCCAGACCACATGGAGTACCACAGCAGCAACTTGACAAACACCTTAAATATGTACAGTGAGTCCAAGAAGTATTTGATCCCTTGCTGATTTTCTTCGTTGGCCCACTAATAAAGACATGATCATTCTATACTTTTAATGGTAGATGTATTCTTACATGGAGAGACAGAATATTAAAAAGAAAATCCAGAAAATAAATCTAAGGAATATATATTAATTGATTTGTATTTCATGGAGTGAAATAAGTATTTGATCCCTTAGTATTCATTAGCAGTTCTGGCTTTTACAGACCAGTTAGACACTCCCAATCAACTTGTTACCTGACCTGAAGCCACCTGTTCTCACTAATCACTTGTGTGAAAAACACCTGTCCACAGAATCAGACAGATCACACAGATTTCAAGTCTCCAACATGGGTAAAACCAAAGAGCTGTCACAGGACCTCAGAGTCAGAATTGTTGACCTTCACAAAGCTGGAATGGGCTACAAAAAGATTAGTAAGGTGTTGGATGTGAAAGTAACAACTATTGGTGCAATTATCAGAAAGTTTAAAGAGTATAACATGACAATCAACAGACCTCGGCCCGGTGCTCCAAAGAAGATTTCGCCTTGTGGGGTGGCAATGATGCTGAGAACGGTCAGAAATCGTCCTGCAACCACTCGGCAGGAGTTAGCAAATGACCTGAAGGCAGCTGGGACCACAGTTTGCAAGGAAACAATTGGCAACACTTTGCGCAACAATGGATTCACATCCTGCAGTGCCCGAAAGGTACCCCTGCTGAAGAGAGCACATGTGGAGGCGCGCCTCAAGTATGCCAATGATCATTTGAAAGATTAACCAAGTTATTGGGAGAAGGTTTTGTGGTCAGACAAGACCAAAATTGAACTTTTTGGCCTCAACTCCACCCGCCATGTGTGGAGGAAGAAAAATGCTGCCTATGACCCCAAGAACACTGTGCCCACCGTCAAGCATGGAGGTGGAAGCATAATGTTTTGGGGGTGTTTCTCTGCCAAGGGTACAGGGCTACTTCACCGCATCACTGGAAAGATGGATGGAGCCATGTACCGCACAATCCTGAGGGACAACCTCCTCCCCTCTGCCAGGGATCTGAAAATGGGCCGTGGTTGGGTCTTCCAACATGATAACGACCCTAAACATACAGCAAAGGATTGGCTCAAGAAAAATCACATTAAGGTCATGGAGTGGCCCAGCCAGTCGCCAGACCTCAATCCGATCGAAAATCTATGGAGGGAGCTGAAGGTCAGAGTTGCCAAGCGACAGCCCACCAACCTTCATGATTTAGAGAGGATCTGCAAAGAAGAGTGGGCCAAAATTCCCCCTGGTGTGTGTGCTAAACTTGTGGTTAACTACAACAAACGTCTCACCGCTGTGCTTGCAAACAAAGGCTTTGCCACTAAGTATTGAGTGTGTTTGGCAAGAGGGATCAAATACTTATTTTCCTCATTGAAATACAAATTAATTAAAATATATTCTTTAAAATTATATTCTGGATTTTTGTCTTGATATTCTGTCTCTCCATGTTAGAATATATCTACCATTAAAAGTGCAGAAGGATAGTGTCTTTATTAGTGGGCAAACAAAGAAAATCAGTAAGGGATCAAATACTTCTTGGACTCACTGTAGCTACATTTGGGATACTATAGAAAAACCTAGCAACATGTAAACAAGATCATAGCAACTGTATTATAGCAACAATAATATAGCATCCATATAACAAGCATGTCATAGCAATTACCTGAGATATAGAGATGCATAATAGATTAGTTTAGCATTGGCACCACAGTGTGGCCATGCACAAAAGTAACATATGTAGAATGTGCTAGGTCATGTTTGGCAATTTTAATTTAATTTAATTAATTAAAGCTTTTTTGCTGCTTGGCTAAAACTTGCTTGCAAATTTAATAAGGAGAACCACATTAAACAAACGAGACAGAAATATTAGATTTAGTAAAATTATCCAACATATGTAAATGTGGCAAAAGTATATGAACTTTCATTATGATGCTAAAAGTGTAGCATGATTAAGAAAACTTAATACAATCACTATCAGATCAGCTCAGCCTTAATATAATTTTCTCTCTTAGTGAGTTCAGTCTCACTACATCATAATCAGTGGCTGATTTAACCTCTTGTGTTTACAGCCTGCAATAAAGGGCTTAATGCAGCTCCTCATCTGTACAGTCATGGTTTGAATGTTGGCCAGTGTGGTTTCTTTCCAGTAGCCTTTCTGCTGCAAACTGCTCGAAACTTCATGTTGACTCTGCTCGACTTGTAAAACTGAGTAAGACCACGCCCTTTGTTACTGTTTACACCTAAAAACAGGTTGGCCGGCGTAGCCGACCTTCTGTTTCCTGAGTGTCGCCATACCGCTGCGACAACCATATGCTGTAGTACATGCCACTGCTTACACTGGGAGCTGCAGTCTAATTAAAACAGCTTCGCTTTGTGTTGGTTTTAAAATACTTGCCTTGTTTTAATGATTTAGAAGCATAAGTCTAAAAAGCTTATTTGCTGTTTTTTTCTGTCATACAGACGTCAACCAAATACATAATCTCTCGCAAGTTTAAAGCTCATCATTACAGCATGCTTCATTTCATGTGGTCTTACATCAAAGACCAAAACAGGAAGTGTGCAGAGTTACATGATAAATTATGTAACACAAAGATTCTGTGGGAATTGCATCAAGTGTAGCCAGATCTCCATGTTTTATTTTTTATTGATGTCATTTTATTTCTTTTTTTTTTCTCATTTAGAAGGATATATCTTTTTGTCACAGTTGAATGTGACTTAATTATGTCTCAATTATGTCCAATTAGTGTAATGTATTTTTGTATGATGTGCAGTATTTCACTATATTTCAGTATATGATTTATTTCTGTTTGTGATTTTCTCCTGTTTTGAACTCCTGGTAAAGTCCCAGCACTAACTGAAGCTTTCCCCTCTAATCTAACCATCTCTCTCTCTCTCTCAAAGGGTGAATGTGTGGCTATTCCTCCAGCAAAATAAATGTGTTTGTGTGTATGTTTGTGTGTGCGTGTGTGTGTGTGTGCTCCCCCAGCCCAAACAGCACTAATTCTGCCAGATCTGTTCTCTGCCAGGCTACTGCCTTCTGCTCCTCTTTACAACTGAGGACATACTGTGTTATACTGGTTTGCTTTCTCTCTGTACAGGACCCACAGAAGCGGAACCAGTACTGATATGGGCTGTGTGTCTGCTAGGGGCAGTTTGTGTTGGTTGGTTTTAAAGTGTTTGTTTTTATTCTTTTTTAATGCTTTAATAATTTAAACTGATTTTTTTAGATTAATAATAGGTTTTCCACTTAATGTCCTAAATGTCTTCAACTCTGATAAGCCATTAGATTAGCCCTATTAGAAGTTAAATGTGCTGTTAACATCCTGGTGCCAGGTAGCACATGACAAACCTCAGCAGGTATAATAGCAGAAAGCTGGGAAAGTTTTCTTCAGACATTGAGCTAAACCTTCAGAGCTGCAGTCCATTTAATATTCTGTAGAGAACTATGAAAATATTTGTAGCATAGTTTTAAGAGCAGGCTTTAATTTGGGCTGTGATTCTGTGTTTTTGACAAAGCTTGAATTAATATTCAATGAGGGACTGTGGGGTTAGAGGACAGCTAAAGGCTAAGCAATTAAATTTGCTTGTGTTGGACTGCATGGCTTGGAGTTTGCTGGAGGCTAAGCCAAGCTTTTTCAAACTCTATTCCTACACAGCAGACCCAAGTGTTCCCGTGTTTGATTTTCGAAGCAGTTTTTAAGCAGTATCCTGAAGTGTCTGTATTTTGGGGCACGTTGTGGCAACGGTGCTACAGTGCAGCAGTAGGCAGTGAGGTCAGCTGTCATCAGTTGTAGGCAGAGAGGTTTATAATGGCTTCCCCTGGGACTTCAGTGGGTTTTGGGTTGATGTAGTGCTGCAGGGGCTCTGGTGGGCTGTGGGTTTTATCATAGGTACTGTGAGGTTGGCAGTGGGATTTTAGGTTAGCTGTAGCTGCTGCGTTAGGGCCAGTGATTGGGCAGTGGAGGTGAAGAATCCTGTTCGATTGTAAAGCAGATGCTAATGTGCGGTCCCAGGGAAAGAGGAGCAGGAAATGTTTACAGCACTCTCCCCATCTGTAATACATTACTTTAGGACATGCTGGATGCAATCCACACTATCCTTTAACCCTCTCCTCTCCTCAAAGTGTTACAGTACACTGCTGGAAACACTGGGTCATTGCAATGTTTCTGACTGAGTCTGCAAGCATGGACAGCCTTATTTTAGTGTGGCACTGCTCAAGTTAGAGCATTCTTTAACTGTTTGCCAACATTTTTGAATATCGTGAACTATGTTATACCATGAAATATTGTGCCATATTACCCACCCCTAATTATAACATGGTAATACTTTTTTGCTGTTTTTATTATTGACTTTTGAGATTGAATACCCTCATTTTCGTGTTTGTTAATTTATTTATAATTTATTTATATAAATGTGGTATATCACGATATACATTGTTATCGTGATATAAAAAATTCCATATCATGATTTATGATTTTTCCCATATCGCCCAGCACTATTGTGGAGTGTTTTTTGTTCTTTGTTGTGGTGTGGGGTGTGGATTGTGTTTGGGTGTGGGAATGCGCATGCACAGTACATGTTGACAGAAAGACCTGGATTGGCCTCAGGGAATAAACACTCAGCACATGCCTAATCCATGTTCATATATGCCAAAATACTGTAGTGTTTTTATTTTTGCTTATTTACATATTTCTTATGCTGTTAGCTATTTTTGGTGGAGATTTTTCTCACATGAAAATAAATGATACATGACCTTGTGTCCAGTCTGATAGGAATATTTATGTAAAAGGGGTATGATCTCAGTGCAAATAATCTGGTACTTTTAGCCGAAACTCTATGAGACTCTATGTGAGATCCAAAAAAGAGGACATGAATGTAGTCGTGGAAGGCTCAGTTCTCTCTGGAGAGGAGCATTCCCTCTGGAGTCTGGCCAGTAGTGGGGCATGATGGTCTTGTTTTGAGGCTTAGATGGGGTCTGTATGCTGTCCCGGTGGAGCCCAGCTGGACTGGGTCATTTCTGGGGTCAGTGCTGCTCTGCTAGTCCCACGCTCCTCCATACTTCCTTCGCTGTGGTCACTACTCTTCCTCCAGGGAGGGCACCCGTACAGGCATTCTGTTCCAGAGACCACTAATCCGTTCATATACTCAACTGTGGCCCAATATGTAACTATTAAAATGGCCATTTCAGTGC